>NC_067195.1:79542943-79852005 GCF_000699445.3 Schistosoma haematobium
ATGACTAGGTTTATTCAACATATTTTCCTCAGATCTGCAAGGAATTTCGTCAGAACTAAGTGAGTCATTAGGAAAAACTATATCTAGTACAATAACATGAGAAATCTGATAAGTCTATTGATTAGAAACTGTTGTCCCGCAATGATTATGAGTTTCACTTAACTCGGAACTGCTATATGACTCTACACTGTCTTTCGAAATCGTTGATAAAGATAAATGATCTTTATAAATACTCAACTTAATAGAATCAGAATTACAAGACTTAATATTAGTTGCAGCAAGATGAGCAGTAGTATTACAAACTGACTGAATATGTCCAATATCAGCACATTTAAAGCACTTAGAATTACGAAATTTACATGAATTAAAAGAGTGGAACCTGCCACAGGACAAGCATTGACCAAACTTGTGCCCATCTTCGTGAACTACATCTCAACTCCTCAATGAATTATCTGCATATCCTTGAGTATGCACTGGGTTGGGATGACGTAATGCAGTGGAAATTTTTATATCCTCATGAATCACTTTACGTAATCTTCCTCCTTTACCCCATTCGAAATTTGTATACTCAACACAGTCTAGCAGTAGATCCTTGAGAGTTGTATAAGAAAGCGAAATTATCTTTTCCCGTAAAGCCAGAGTTTTAATTAATCTGTTTCTTTTCCGATGAATGTGAGGAAATGTGCTACAACATTAACATCCTCATCATCTTCCTTGGTCATAGCCCAGATTTCGAACTTTTCAAAGTAATCCTTAAACGCATCAAGATCTAAATGCATATCCAACGATTCCATCACAGGCTCCATCGCGATGCCAGTATGATATTTATATGTATTTGAATTATAGTATGAATTAAGAATCCCAGAAATAACGTAATCGGATCAAGAAGTAGTAGATAACCACAAACGAATGTACTGTGTCTAGAATTCGAAATCAAACATTCAACAAGTACAAAGGAATCATTAGTTCATTCAACCACCACATATACGTAACCTCCCTACAATTTAAACAATCGCCATTCATTAATCGTGGTAGTAACGTTACTATTAGTCCAACCTACTCATCATCGTTTCACACCTTTATATGAAACTATGAGTTTCCCTCTTTTCTTCGTACTAATTTTTACCTTCGGTTACACGAGTTCGTAAACATTTTCTGATACCACAGACTTTTGATGCTCATCAAACCTTCATGTAGAGTTGTCCTAGTCACTTTATGAAATTACATTTTCTACATGAATTTTGTCTGTGTAAATACGACTCTTTAATATCATTCGTTAATACAAGCATGATGTTAAAATGTTTGCCATATTATATCATGTTATTCTGCGTCATACCATACCGCACCAAGTCAACAAGCGACGAATTGCTTTATTCGAGTAAATAAATAAAACTTTATAATACTAGACGATAACAATTTATTGATATTATTATTGTTGTCGCAAGTAGCTTTTGAGTTATCTATGTCGTCCCATTATTGTATCATATATAACTGATTGCTGACTATAATTTTTCACACTTTGTCTACTTATTATTTTACAAATTACTGAGACAGGCATTTTCAATATACCCTTTGTTTGAGAAAGGTGATGATGTAGTAACTTAGTTGCATACTTTATTTATACAAAATTCCAAAGATTAGGCATTATTGGTTCTTTTTAGTGACCCGGGATTGCTTGAGAACACTCCACACTCTTCCTCCAGTTGTCGATTCTTTTCACTGGCCTCTTAAAATTCGTTTCCCGGTTGCAAGCCGTTCTAATAAACCCTTTTGCATTTCACGTTTGTGATTTTTTTAATCTATCAATTCATTGTGACTAGTGAATTGCTGTTGGACGCAAGTGTTATTGCTGAACCAGAAAATCGTTCGGCAAAAATGACTTAATAAGTGGTCACAAAAAATAACTCTGAGACTATTACGATAATTGAAAGTATTCGTGGTATTGCCCTTACTAGGAATTTCCGATATGGTGTAATTTACGGTCAGTAGAACTAGATGAGCGAAAATGAACGCATTACATTTAGAATTCAAAATCAGTGAGCAATCAAGTACAAAAGATTCATTCGTTCGTATAAATACCACAGTCTATACATGTACATTCTAAAGTAATGATGTCACGCGTTCAATGTAAAAACCCATATGGTGGTTTATTACTGATACGTCTACTACATGACAGCTCATATCATTATATATGCACGCAATCCACAAACAAACTTTGATGCAAGGTAAATACTGACTTTTACCAATCTTCTCTAAACTGTGTCCACTCTAGATCTGATACAACAATAAAACACCACCCAAAGAAGTTTTCGACACCATACTTAAACGGAGCTCCACGGTTTACTGTGAAAAACGATTTACATCAGAAATCTACTGATCACCATCTGATATAATCAACAAGTGTGTTCGATGGTATCTGTTGACAAGATCCATATGTTTACGTTAGAAATGGAAAGCCCTATGACACTGAACCCCGAGAGCCTCCAACAGGATATCCCGCTCCATCTTTGAATGTGTTAAAGCAGCCAATCAACGGTAAATGAGTACTAATCTGGTTCAATTTTTCCATAAGAGAAATGTGAATAACCCTGCCGAAAGCTAAATTCAGTGATTTCTGTTGAACGTATATCAAGACTATTGTTTGTATGGGTCATATGCGATGACTTAAAACCACTTGTGAGACAAGGTGATTGATATGGCGCAAGATAAATGTCTGGGTAGGATTCCCAGTAAGTAGTTACATTAGACTGAAGATGTTCTTTCCAGTCTTTCTGTCACATTTTAAGTTTTATCGCTATAAGGTTCAAGCGTTTAGAATGCCATTTCTTATTGCCCACTTAGCGCTTTAGTTCAGTTTACAAATAAATATAAAACCTATAACAATATTATTAAATTATTTAAAATAGCCTAAACCGTGAGATTATCAACTTGAAATTCTTAAGTAGTGGAAATTTAGTAGAAACTTGATGGCATCTAGTTGTGTTTGAATTCAGGAACATTAAAAGCTCCCCATATTAAAATATTGCTTCATCTAAAACTCCACCTGTAGCTCTTCTAGAGTTACTGCCAGTCCCAAGCCCGGGTAAAGGAAGAGGGTTGAGCATGTGGTTAGCGACCCCATCCTGTAGAAAACTAACTCGCTAAAAAACGCTAACCAGAAAAAATAATTCGAACCATTTAAACTCTGCCCTTGGAGTTAGAATGTCTTCATTTAGAAGAAGTATGACGCCTCATGGTGAAAGCCGAGTTCCTTCGGTAGCCATGAGGCCGATGCCCCTTCTAACAACCAGAGCAAAAAATTTTATAGGTACATGGAACGTCCGAACAATGTGGGAGACCGGCAAGGCCAGTCAAATAGCAACGGAAATGGGAAGATACAACTTAGCAGTACTGGGAATCAGCGAAACACACTGGACCCAAGCTGGACAACAAAAGCTAAATACGGGAGAGATGCTGCTATACTCCGGTCACGAAGAGGACAATGCTCCACACACTCAGGGAGTCGCTCTTATGCTGTCCAAAGTAGCACGAAATGCACTCGTAGGATGGGAATCTCACGGATCCAGAATCATCAAAGCATCATTCAAAACAAAGAAGGAGGGGATCTTAATGAATATTATCCAATGTTATGCATCCACCAATGATAGCAGCGACGACATTAAAGATCAATTCTATGAGAGGCTGCAATCAATCATAGAGAAGTGCCCAAGAAAGGGCCTCACCATTCTGATGGGAGGTCTAAACGCCAAAGTCGGAATAGACAACATCGGATATGAAGATATTGACCTACTTTTATCAAGAGGACGCGATTGGTTTAACGGAAACAATTATTATTATAACCAATTGTACCAGTGATTGTCTTACTGTGCTTGTTTGTTTATCCGTACTAAAGACATACTTTCTTCCGTTGATTGTGACCTTACACGAATTCTGTTACGCTCAGTAACCACAATTGTACTCCTTTGGCACGATCTCGGTATTCTTCTGATACCACGAGATCGCCAACGAATACATCTCGACTACAGCCATCAACTGCCTTCTTATATTTGGCTTACGGGGGATCTTATCGGTTAACTGGCACGTAGTCTTCCTGTAGCGGTAATCATAGCCAACCGCGACTGGACACCACTCTATAATATCATGGGACGACATGGACTGGGAGAGAGAAACAAAAATGGGGAAAGATTTGCAAATCTGTGTGCATTCAACAAATTGGTCATAGGTGGCACAGTATTTCCACAAAAACGTATACACAAAACTACATGGATCTTAACGGACTACACCACAGAGAACCAGATTGATCATATTTTCACCGATAAAAAGTTCCGAAGGACAATGGAAGATGTGAGAACCAGGAGAGGAGCTGATATAGCTTCAGATCACCACCTAGTCGTGGCCAATTTAAAACTGAAGCTAAAAAAGAACTGGACAAGTGGACAAACAGCACTACAAAGGTTCAATACAGCCTTCCTTCGAGATACTAATAAAATCAACGAACCCAAGATAGCTCTCAACAGCAGGTTCCAAGCCTTACAGGATCTATTGAAGGAAGAAGAAACTACTATGGAGGACAACTGGAAAGGTATCGATGAAGCATTGACTTCAACGTGTCATGAGGTTCTAGACCTCATGAAGCATCATCATAAGGAATGGATCCCTATAGAAAAACTGGACAGGATCAAAGAAAGAAAGAACAAGAAGGCAGCAATAAACAACAGCCGAACACGAGCAGAGAAAGTCCAAGCACAAGCTGAATACATAGAAGCAAACAAACAAGTGAAGAGGAGCATTAGAGCCGACAAGAAGAAATACGTTGAAGAACTAGCAACGACGGCAGAAAAAGCTGCAAGAGAAGGAAATATGAAACAGCTTCACGATACAACGAAGAAACTAGCAGGGAAATACAGTAAACCGGAGAGGCCGGTCAAGGACAAAGAAGGCAAGCCAATCACCGAAATTCAACAACAGCGTAACAGATGAGCAGAATACTTCGAGGAACTCCTGAATAGGCCGGCTCCAACGAATCCACCGGACATCGAAGCAGCACACATAGATCTTCCTATAGATGTCAATCCACCAACTACGGAAGAAATTAGAATGGCCGTCAGACAAATCAAGAACGGGTAAGCAGCAGGACCCGACAACATACCAGCTGAAGCACTGAAATCAGACATCGAAGCAACCACATGCATGCTTTATCTTCTATTCAAAAGATTTGGGGGGAGGAACAAGTGCCGATGGACTGGAAAGAAGGACATCTCGTCAAGATTCCAAAGAAAGGAGATCTGAGCAAATGCGAAAACTACAGTGGCATTACACTACTGTCAATACAAGGGAAAGTCTTCAACAGAGTGTTGCCGAACCGGATGAAGGATGCAGTAGACGCCCAACTTCGAGATCAACAAGCTGGATTCCGTAAGGATCGGTCGTGCACAGACCAAATTGCAACACTACGGATCATCGTCGAACAATCAGCTGAGTGGAACTCGTCACTGTACATCAACTTCATTGATTATGAAAAGGCATTTGACAGTGTAGATAGGAGAACGTTATGGGAACTTCTTCGACACTACGGAGTTCCTGAGAAGATTGTCAATATTATCCGGAACTCATACGACGGACTACAGTGCAAAGTAGTGCATGGAGGACAGCTGATAGATGCATTCTAAGTAGGGACCGGAGTCAGACAAGGCTGTCTACTATCTCCCTTCCTCTTTCTTCTAATGGTCGACTGGATTATGAAGACCTCGACATCTCAGGGAAAACACGACATACAACAGACAGCTCAAAATCAATTAGACGATTTGGACTTCGTAGATGACCTGGCCCTCCTATCGCATACACACGAACAGATGCAGATGAAGACAGCCAGTGTAGCAGCAGTCTCTGCATCAGTAGGCCTCACCATACACAAGGGGAAAACCAAGGTCCTCAAGTTCAAAACGAAGAACAGCAATCCAATCACTGTTGATGGCGAAACTCTGGAAGATGTAGAATCCTTCACATACCTGGGAAGCATCATCGATGAACAAGGAGGTTCAGATGCAGACGTAAAGGCGAGGATTGGCAAAGCAAATACCATATTCCTACAATTGAAGAACATATGCAACTCAAAACAACTATCAACCAATATAAAAGTCACAATCTTCAATATGTACGCCAAGACAGTTCTACTCTACGGAAATGAAACTTGAAGAAATACTACAACCACCATCGAGAAGGTGCAAGTATTTATAAATACTTGTCTACACAAGAAAATCAACATCCATTGGCCGGATACCATCAGTAACAGCCTTATGTGGGAGAGGACAAACCAGCTTTCAGATGAAGAGGAAATTAGGAAAAGGCGTTGGAAGTGGATACGACATACATTACGCAAATCACCAAACTGCATCATACGGTAAGCCCTAACTTGGAACCCTGGGGGAAAACGAAAACGAGGAAGGCCAAAGAACATATTACGTCGGTAAATAGAAGCAGATATGAATAGGATGAATAACAACTGGAAAGAGCTTGAAGGGTTGCCCAGGACAGGGTTGGATGGAGAATGCTGGTGAGCGGCCTATGCTCTTTCACGAAGATCAACAGGCGTAAGTAAGTAAGTAAGTAATCTAAAACTTGGCTTATAGCTTAGAGTATACAATTTTTACAAGTTATCAGCACTGGGCTTTTTACCATCAAGTTCACCCACACGTCCTCTAGCGTAAGGCTATATTGTTGAGTACCATACATAATCATTAAGACCATCAAATTGTTAAGTGTCTGCCTATAATAATTACAAGTATTCGAATAAATGTACTAAGAATCTCTGAAATGGTGCTATTCAAGGCAGTTAGAACTAGATAAGCATAAATAAACGTATTATATATTGATTTCGCAATCATCATGCAATCAAGTACAAAGGAGTCATCACTTAGTATAAATACCACACTACCCTTATATCTTTAAGATTTCCTATTCGAATACATCAATACATCGTTTATAAATGACTTCCCAATTCGCAAACTCACGTTTAACTACCTGGGATTAGTTTATGATGTCAAGGTTAAAAGCTGACACTTACTTATAAATGTTTTATTATCGACAAAGTTTTGAGGAAGAGTGAATGATACTGGGCTCAAATAGCAACACAAGCGAGAATAACAGTGAGAGCAATCTTATAGATCCAAATATTAAATTACAACTGGAAAGTCTTTTCAACAGATTACGATAGGACCACCGAGTAATTAAGTCTTTAGTATTCATTTATATAAGCGAAGCTTCTGTTACTCATTAATGTTTCACTCCACGATCTTCATCACAACAGTCACAATCAATCACGACAGGATTATGGCTTCCCAATTGATTTGTCGTAACTTCAAATATCATCAAAGGTATTAGTGTAAGACAAATATTGACGCATGCTATTCTTAGTTATCGTTCATTATTTCATTACGAAACGACGCAGTCTCACCCCTCTTATCTTTCGAAGCTAGTCTTATCGATGTTCCGGAATATTCTTTAACATGAGATTCCTTTCCAGTACTTTCATCTAGTTTCTTTACTGTCACTTGTATTTATCCTACACGAAAGCAGTATACGGTTTTTTTAAGCTAAATTAATAATCTTCGAAAATTAAATACTACAGACTGCGAGAAGTAACCAAAATGAACCCAACGAAATCAAATCAATTTATATGATTCTCTATAGAATGCTGTTCTTATTACTTTTTATAAATTAATGAGTTACGTTATACTCATGTAGATTCCAAAAGAAAAACAAAAAAAAATTTGTCATTTACTCAACAAGCAAATTAATTTTAGTTTATCTCTTATGTTTTCTTCTCAGTCCAGTCACCTGGAACACTTCTATAAGATGGTACTTGTAAATTCTTAAAGAACCTGAATTTATTACTAGGGTTAAAATAATCTTATACAAAGAAAAAATTAATTTTAATTTTTTTGAGGGGGGGGGAAAGATATCTACTCGAAATAATTACAAGTTTCTGTTTACTTGCTATAATCCACGGAGAAGTTTTTGTTCATTCATGTGGAAAGTTTTGAATTAATTTCTAATGACCATTTTGTTTCTAGGATAATTAATTTACTTTTGTTTTGTTGTGTTTAATGGACAGATATTCACAGAGGTTGTCATGACAATCGGTTGATTATCATATTTTCAAATGTATAAAATATCGAACAGTTATATCTAAGTTATTTTGTAAAGCCCTTTTCAAAGACGAAATTATCAATTATTCTTATGGCTTAACGGTTTGTAAATTCAAATATGAGATCTCAGGCTAGTTGACCTAATGAATTTCATATAAAAATGCTGTGATAAATTCGCGGTCTTCAAGTTCTCTGAATACCTTGGTATGAATACAGATAATAAATGTTACTCAGTATACACTAATATACCCTTGTATTCTATATCAAATGAACAAACGCACAAGAAATTAATTATCACAGACTTAAAAACTGTCGATGAGACTATGATTTATGGACAACCTTTCAGTGACGCTAAAGTGACCTTGAGAGTATCCACTTAATAACTACGACCAAATGAGGGTTATAAACCAGTGTGAATTGTGTGAATTGGAATTATGATTAACAATTGATGATTAAGGGCTAGCAATTATTAAACCTTTGGTTTACATCATCTATAATATCAAAACTGGATTTAACCGAATGGATGAGTGAATTTCGCGCGAAAACCGGAGACCTGTTATTTTATACCTTATTGGTTTGTCCATAAATTATAGTCTTGCCAAATTGTCTGTATGGAGTTTTGTAGATTGTTGGATTTCATTGAAATCATGAACCGATTTAATTTTCACGCAAGACCGAAGGCCGTAGGTAAGATTCCTGCGTATGGAAGCATAAATGCTCATTGCTGAGGAGTCCCATACCGGTACGAAACGATCATCCAGTGTTTCCAATTTTTCAGTGGTTGTCTAACTTATATCAGTTCGTGATTTCAATAAGATAAACTTAAAAACCTTGATCATTCTGCATAACATATAAGTGGTCAAAACATATACAAATAGAAATTTAATGCTCTAATTGCACTCTGAGAACACAGAACTTGTATTTTCTTTCAATCCGATTAACTGAATGTGTTTCCAAAATAAGCAAAGATGGATAGTGGCTAGCAGTGGAAACCAGGACGCGCGTTTCGTCCTGTTTGGGACTCGTCGGCTGGATGTACCTGCATCTCAGAGTTAATGTTCACTCTGGGACTCGAACTCAGCACCGTTCGCTTCAAACGCCATCGCGTTATCCACTTAGCTACTGAGTCCTGATAGCCACTTGCTTGTGCAATGGGTTGAAGTTGAATTCACTTGATCAATGGGAAGATTCAAGTAAAACAATATCAAGTGAATGTTTCCAAAATGTTTGTAGGCAAATGAGAATGAAAATGTGATACTCTACTCCATATAGTAAACTGATCAACTGAATATTTATTAAAGTAAGGATTACATTTTTTAAAACTCTTACCTCCTTAATCTCTACCCCTGCTTTCAAATAATATGGTATTCAGTTAAATACAGATGGAAGCTTTTTTAAAACTAAGCAGTTGGTTTGTATGATCTTAGAATTTTCTATTGTTGATATTAAGAATTCAGTCGATCAGTCTCTGTAGGGATATCTGCAGCCCATGCTGATGCCTCAACAGTATTTTCTAGTTGTAAGTTTTAGAGTATTTGGATTGTGACTTATAACTAAAGGGCAGTATTGAAGCATTTGGTGAGGATGCAAATATACTACACATACATATATCAATTACAGTCTTAAATATAAACAACGAGGAATTAAAATCCCTCATTAATACTTTTATACTCGGTGAACAATATGACGATTATATGAAATCAGAAGTCTAGTGGCTAATGCACTGACACTTAAAGTATTAGGTCCTGAGTTTGAGTCGCAATGCGACAATCAATTTTGAGTTGTAAATACATTCAGTAGACGAGTCTTAATTAAGATGAAAGAAGTATCATAGATCCCACAGTTAGCGACATCTTCAGAATATATTTAATAGATGATTATCTAGTCTCAGGATACTATTAAAAATCAACCTACCAATAATATCGAACTTAAAATTCACAACGTTTCTATAACATTTTACATTTTATCATCATGCTCAAAATACGCACACAAAAACATAACGCGATCATTTTTTTTAGTTAATTCCTTATCTACTTACAAGTAGCATATCTGTTACTAAAACATTTATTGACATGGAAATAGTTGAGTATGCACTAAAATAATAATATTACATTCTACCTGATGATCATATATCAGTAAGACTTTCTACGTGCCAAAATCTAGATACTAATAGCAAAGTCAAGACTTATATATAATCCGTATTTTAATAATACTTGATTTGAGTTAACAGATTACATATTATTTTCGAAATAAGATAGAATTTTAGATGTAATTTATTCGTATATAAAAACCTTTCTTTATTTAAACTAGTCTGATTAAAGCAAAATATTATTCGTCTTTCAGAACATATTCATAGTAACAAAATATGAAGAAGTTATTCAGATGATAACTGTCTCTTATTTATGGATGAAAGGAAATGATAATTAAATTTTTTTTAAAAACTAGTGTGCAATTTAGTTTTGTTTATTAATCTAACTGGCCCTGGGTTCGAATCCCACGAGTGGGATCGTGGATGTGCGCTGCTGAGAAGCCACACAATAGGACTAAACGGCCGTCCAGTTATTCCAGTTTTTCACTGGTGGTCTAACATCAATTGATTCATGATCTCAACCAAAAACTTAGTAATCTCCACAATCCTATACTGATAATTATTCTTATTATTCGAGTCAAACTAGTAATTTATGGAAGATCTTGATTTCAGTTGAAACTCCTTCCAGAAAAATAAGAACACTTCATGCAAATAAACAGTTACTTTTTTATAAATACATTCAAAACTATTCCATCTATGGAAAAATCCTTTTTTTTCAATAGTCTTAGTAAACTAATGGTTGTGAATATTTGACAGCTTATATAATTCTAGTACAGTAACTGGTCACCTACATGAATTATTAGAACTTATAATGGTTTACTTATCATTCGGTGTTTCATTCACATATACAATCCAAGTTCTTGAGAGTTACACCAGCTGAAATATAGAACTTTTAAGTGCAATGAAATTATTTATGTACTTAAAATTATGTAAATATATGTTTGATAAGTACCATTCAATAAGGAATGCCATAAACCAGTTTTCTTAGCTTTAAATGTATCCTTTATAGGTCACGATTTATATCAGTTCAAATAAAATCTAACGATCAAGCAGATGGAACATCTTTGTTATAACTAATTCTATCGAATAATAATGTCATAAATGTTTTCTATAAAATTGGTAATATCAATTTCAGCTGACTTTATACATAATGTTTAGTATCAGAATGGGTTTTGTGGAGATTTTTAGGAATTTCACTGGTTAAAATCATGAGTCAATTGAGGCTAAACCATCATGGAAAACCTGGAAGCACTGGACGGCCGTTTCGTCCTAGTATGGGACTCTTCAGCAGTGCGCATCCACGATTCCGCACCCCGCGAGATTCGAACCCAGGACCTATCAGTCTCAACCGTCCAGTACTTACAGGTTTTCCATGGTGGTCTAGCTTCAATTGACTCATAATGATTAGTGTTATTGAAAATCTAGACATTTATAAGCTCTTTCGATTTATAGAACCAGATACTTAGATGATTCTCCTCCCCCCATCAACGAAGATTAAAACTTTTCAGAACTATAATTATGCCACTAAAGAACGACATTATCTGATAGCCTTCTAATTGTTTTGATAAGTATTGATTTTCTTTTCCAACTTTTTTTAGCCTACATATTACAATTTTCAACAATAACAAATAAGGGGACGGAATAATATGTCGACAATATAAATTACAAAATTTATGAATTCAGCGAAACATTAATCAACTCCTACAAACTAGGCTGTCTCAACTGTAATATATGTGAAGATCACTTCCACCAGTGACAAATATGTTGAGAATCATTAAAAAAAACAGAACTTTAAGAGGAATAGAGAGTCATTTCATTCTAATCTGGAACTTTCCAACAATGTTCGTCTGTGGACACAGAACTCTCAGTTCTCAAAGAAGATATAATAAAGTTCAGTTGTTAAATTGAAATCTAATTGATTATATTTTCGGACTAAAAGTGACTGATAATGAAAATTAACTTCGTGTAAAATTAACCTCAGGAAACATTCACTATATCCCTACAGAGTTTCAGTGTGAACAAAGTCTAAAGTAACCAGTAGTAATGAATCTTAGAAATAAGTTTTTAAGTTCTTCAAATTTTCCAACTTATTCGCTTTAATAAAACAAATAAATATTAAAATGTATTTGTTTATAACGACTATGTACTTAAGTCTTAAATACTGATGGAATTCTATTTATGAAATTTCAATACAGTCATTAAACTAAGTGATTCAAATTCATAGTAAACTCCACTTTGATATTATATATAGCTAAAAGGAACTGGAAAGGAGCTCTTGATTTAGATTTCATGTTGATTGATACTTACAAACAAGATATATCTACAATCTTGTAGGAAATTAAAGTCGTTACTAACTTCTTCGTAAAACTGAAATAAATAGTAAACAGTCTAATGTTAGTTTTAGACCTGACTACCAACTATGTATATGGAAAACGTTTAGATAAAATGTCCAAAGAAACTACAGTAAACGAAAAACCTATTTTTATTCAACTCAAATTCAAAGGCGATAATGTCACAGGGTCAATCAATATGAGACTAAAAACTGCATTGACAATAACTAAATTGGTTGTCCTGTCCAAAACATCATGTTCTTTGACACAATCAAGGGTCAACAGGTATCCCTTTCATGTTACCACCAACTGTGTATACAAATTTACATGTATCTGCCAAAGTAGTTACATTGGTAGAACAGGAAGGAGAGCCTACGTCCTATTCAAAGAACATATCCCGAAGGATTTAAGATCAAACGGACTAAAAGTATTCAGCAGTGCTATCGCAAGACATCTCCTTGACACAGGACACGAAGTCGATACACTGAAGTACTTCAAAGTGATTAACAAACAATCAAACTCAAACCTTTTGAAATTTGCCGAAGCGATAGCAATCAAACGTCTAAAACCAGATCTTTGTATACAAAAATAAACAGTAATAAATCTTTCTTTGCCCTGGTAACATTACCCCCCCCCTGTTATTTATTTATTACGCCATTCACTATTCCAACTCTTTCTGAATTTTAAAATTACATCATTCATAACTGACTGATTTCAATTCATATCTCTCTTTATTACCATTAATCTATTTTCTGTTCCTTCATTACACAATCATCTAATTTGTTTTTCTTAATTCCATGGCTCCTAATCACTATTCCAATGTTCTGGAACCTTCCCTCTCAAACTTTATTTGTTCGAAACAAAATGTTATGACCACATTAACTCTATCGAAATCTTCGCTACACCATGATACATTTATTCATCCTTAATCACCTTCTTATGTATAAGTATGTTAATATCTGTAATAACTCTGATTTTCAAATATCTTAGGTTGTAAGCAGCTGATGACAACCTAACGAATTAAAATGAATCCATTTATTATTCTGCACTAATCTTTGTTCTTGCTCTCTTTAAATAAAGGGAACTAGGTGTATGAAATATATCTTGTCAAGTTGTGGAGTTCCAAGTAATCCACTTTTTTCTTCAAAGTAAATGTTATCACTTGTTACTTGGTTTATGTCATTTCTAACTCGATAGGAAATAAACAATAAAATGAAATTTTCAAAATGGGTTTTGTGGAGATTTTAGAAATTTCACTGGTTGAAACCATGCTCACTGCTGAGGAGTCTCATACTAGGACGAAACGGCCATCCAGTGCTTACAGGTTTTCCATGATGTTCTAGCTTCAATTGACTCATGATTTCAACCAGTGAAATGAAATTTGTTATATAATATTTATATGACATTATCTATTACACAATAGTCACTGTAAATCATGATATTCAATAATCTCTTGATAATATATATGTTTATAGATAGATTCACATCAACAGATAGCTTATTCTGTATACTATACTATGCTTTTTGTAATTTATTCTTTCATTGTTTACCAATTCCTTTTCTGTTATTCGTTTGTTGTTTGTTTTTTGGCATGTTATTTATTCTTGAAGTATTCAAACATTCAACGAGTTATTGAATAGAATAAGTATTAGGAAATTCTCCAAAATTAATGACTCATTTATTTATAATGAATATTTCACTGTTGTAATGGTTATTACAATTTAGAATAAATAAAGATGAGTATTCTATTTTCTTTTTCTTTTTCTCTTTTTTTTTAATTCGGTTTGTCGTTCTTTTTTCTCTTGCTTTTTTTTCTCTGTAAAGGTGTAATTTATGCAAATTTTGTCAATAATATTCATTAAATCATATTTTATTATTATTATGATGACGATGATTTAAGTTTTTTTGTTTTGTTGAGTGATATAATTTGTTTGAATGGTTTGATGAGTTGGTTCTACCAAAAATCGATTTTTTCTGAGTTGTGGCGAGACTATAATTTATAGACGAATCAATAAGATATAAAATAACAGGTCTCCGATTTTCGTGCGAAATTCACTCATCCATTTGGTTAAATCCAGTTTTGGTATTATGAATGATGTCAGTTCGTGATGTAAACCAAAGGTTTAATAATTCCTAGCCCTTAACCATCGAACAAGAATTGGATGGAACTAGAAAAGAAGGCCCAGGACAGAGTGGGTTGTAGAATGCTGGTTTGCGGCCTATGCTCCATTGAGAGTAACAGGCGTAAGTAAGTAAGTAAGTAAGTAAGTAAGTAAGTAAGTAAGTAAGTAAGCCCTTAACCATCAACTGTAAATCATAATTCCAATTCACACAATTCACACTGGTTTATAACCCTCGTCTGGTCCTAGTTATTATTATTTATTTATTTATTTATTTGTTTATTTATTTACTTGAACACATAAATATTGGTACAAGAGGTCACCAAATATATATGCGCCACACCATATTTGTGTGTGTGGGCTGTGATACTGCCCGGGTGCCCAAACCGAAGCAGACGGTTTTCTTAGGGGGCCACACCCCGAGCCTTTGACCTAAAAGTCTGACCCACAAGGCAGTGGGGCGTCGTGAGGAGATACAGTCCCATGGTAGCCGGTGACCAACGATTGGTTCATACGCCATTTGTTCCCGCAGGATACTAGAGCCCATGTGCACCATTGGTTTGGGATCCGATTAAAGCACCGGACATTCGCTTTTCGTCCTCTCATTTTCGTAAGCAACAGTAGTGCCACGAGAAGGTAGTGAATAGGACTTCTCTGGCAGAGGCTGTATACGTGTGGCCGTGTGAGAGCACTTCGAGAGGGAGGGAGGGCCCACCCCTCTCGGCCATACCAGGGCATTTGGGGGCCTTAGTTATTAAGTGGACACTCTCAAGGTTACTTTAGCGTCACTGAAACGTTGTCTATAAATTCTAGTCTTGCCGCATAAATTTCTCATTTCTTACTTATGAATAGAGAAATTTATATACTTCAAAAAAAAGTTAAATTATTTTAACGAAATTGAATCATTAGCTTGTTTAAGATGTGATCTATTTGAAAGTTATGTCATTACTTGTTTTTTCTCATCAAGGTGTCAGTTAGAAAGTACATATTTTGTGTGAATAGTTTAAGAAATAGTGTGATGTATGCTACTGATGTCGATAGATATAAGTAGTATGTGTCAGCAATTGAATGTGAAATGCCTGATGGCAGAAGGTTGAGAAAATCGAAAGGAAGAGAACGAGAACAGAGAGTGATTGGTATGGAAACAAATAAATAGCAAAGTCTGAGACAATTGATGGATATTTTGCAAATGAAGTATTTGCTGTATGGTTTGCAGATTTTACCAAGATATTCTGTAATGTAGTGTTAAAATACATTTGGTTGACCCCCCCCCTGCGTTCTCATTCACTACAATAGTAGTAACCAATAAGGTGTTTGAATAGTAACTGATGATTGTAAAATTTATGGCTCAGCTTTCAAAAGTGAATGGTGAAAGTTGATAGGTGGAAAAGTTGAATTTAAACTTCTCATAAATTGTTACTCTATATAAGTTAAAATCCACGCTCCAAGAACGATTTATCATAAGGTTTGGGGATATTATTTTGGGGATGGATGGTGGCTAATAGTAGAATGCTTGACGCTCATTTCTTCCCATTTGGAACTCATTAGTTTGATGTCTGCTCCGGGACTCGTTCCCAAGTTTGACCAAATGCGTGATATGAATTCCACTACTAGCCATCGTCCATCCCTGATTAAAATGTTTGTGACTTAATGACATTATCGAGGTGATTTGCACAGGATGTACATATATCAAAAAGTGACTCATGAGTACCAGTCCTCAACACCAATTGGAAAATTCAAATAACTAATACAAATGAATTTAGAGACACTGTCGCTAGACAATTTAGATAAACTTTAACTTCAGGGAAGAGTAATATTTGCCTTTGTTATCAAATTCTTAGCGCATCACAAATGAAATGACCGAGTGTTAATTACTGAATCCATCACAACCACTAAGAAAACCAATAACCAGCTTAATCGAAACTAGTTTACATTTCAAATGATAATCCATCTAACACCAATTAGAAACCAAAGCTTTGAACCCAGTAAACAGGTATCACGTGTGTAGTTAAGCATGGTAGGAGTAAAGCAGGTATCCTTAGCATAATGATGGTGCAGTATCACGAATTAACTTTATTTAAAAATGGATAATATAGAGATTCAACTTTGTAGCTTCAGTTTATCATGATAGTAACAAAATTTCAAGGTCACTAGTTTGGTCGATTTAGAGTAATGTGCAAATACTATGAAATACTTTACAACTACTACAAATTAACTATCCGATGTTTTCTGTTAGTGGTTAGTAGAAATTCTCTTCAAAATCCATTGTATTTTAAGTCTATGAAATCACATTCTATGACTTCTTAACCGTTCTTATTAGTTATTATGCATTAAACTAACACTAATTAAAACAGTCTCATAGGTTCATGTGTGTATGCATGATTAAGTGTACTTCTACAGGGACTTTATTGAGACTATGAACCAATC
This sequence comes from Schistosoma haematobium, assembly GCF_000699445.3. NCBI lineage: Eukaryota > Metazoa > Platyhelminthes > Trematoda > Strigeidida > Schistosomatidae > Schistosoma > Schistosoma haematobium. Next base: position 79,560,057 of record NC_067195.1, read on the forward strand.
TAAGTTAGACAACCACTGAAAACTTAGAAGCACTGGATGGTCGTTTCATCCTAATACGGAACTCCTCAGGGATGTGCATCTACGACCTTGTGACTGATAATCAAACCCATGACCTTCAGCGTTACACGCAAATGCAAGTTTCACTGTGAAGCTGACCAGTGGAGTTCAACTGTGTGAGGAAGTTACCTATCAAGAATGATTGAAAACGGTCATACAGAATCGTAGACTGATTAAAGTCAGACTTTTACACCAATAGATCTCGGGTTAGTGATCTAGATATTATATGTTCACGCGCGAAACCAAAAGTATAGGGTTCCATCCCTTTTGGTTCGTGGAGGTAAAATATTCAAGAGTCCCATAAAAGGGTGAAACAGCTATTAAGTCCTATCAAATCTTAAATAAATATTTTACTTTGATCAATTTGTGATCTCAATGAAATTCAACAATCTCTCCAAACCTATACTGATAAAAATATTATCTTATGCAGTGATTTAAAGTTATCCAAACCAAAGTTTATATAAATTCACTTGGTATTGTTTACATGAACCTTTCCATTGATGTTTAGGACTGTAATTGATCAATCTCTTACTGGCATATATGCATACTGTGCATATTATCGTGATATTGCCTTAGTTCATAAGCATCATAAACAAAGGTGAATAATGACTAGTAATGAAATCCATGAAGTGTATTTCGTCCTAGTTGAGACTCATCATACATTTCCAATAATTGACATTATAATAAAAAGTTCCATTATTCAATTGACAATAATTATGACAATGACTTAAAATAATAAATTTACACTTCGTCACACACATGTATCATATTTGTTAATTGATCATATAACATATAACATAAACATGATGTAAACATGAGTAAACTTGTTTACTTTTCCTCTTCTTCCAATTATCCCAATTATATTCAACTTCTTAAATTATATCACATAGTAATGAATCTATTTCAATAGAGTATTTCATGACATAAATTTGAGTTTATATGACACCTAACTTTTTTTATTTTTTTATTTTAACAATGATAACAATAAATTAAACAGACTAACTTATGGTTTAACTCAATGTTATACTACTCAATTCTCTATCAATGTACACAATATACACGTATAAACTTGTGTATAATGTTGAATTAAACTTATCATAAATAGTTAGTCTATCAATATCGTATTCAAGTTGAAGTGGTATACAATTCTTTATACCTTAAAATGGTTTGTTTTATGTAATTCATTTATCTTAACGATGAACTAATTCAAATGTATTTATCATCATTTGATTACATTTTTATAAATGAGAAACTATTTTATACTGATGACATTTGACAGTTCATTTTCTCATCATTTATTATGGAACATCTGTTCCGTTTAAGATATGGATGACAACTTTCAACATTCATAGAAATGATATTGTTGGGTGTGAATGAAAACGGCAAACTTTTGTGTTTATATATGTATATGTGTAAGCGTGTATAATTATAAAAACTAATTACTATGATTACGTAATGAGTTGGGAATTATGACATTTATTGTATTGGAAAATTATTTCATCACTTGATATAAATTATACTATAGTAACTTATTTCACAATAAAAATAATAATGAAATTGAAAAATTATTTTTGATATAATTTTAAACGTAAAATGTTCACTTTGAGAATTTAACATTTCGGCAAGAGTTGAATATGATAGATGACGATGATGAACTCCAGCTAGATCCATTGAACAAGAGTTTTTATTTGTGAGTACAAAGATTCAGTTTAGTAGGACAAATGTGGACACTTTCAATCATATATAGTAGATGGCTGCATAAACTATGCATTAAAATAGATGGGATATGTTGATCATTCAAAAACTTTCACTTAACTCAACTTGATGATCAGTGTCCACTATTAATCTGCTTGTGGATGATAGTTGTTATATCCTAGTGGAATCCAGGACGCGCGTTTCGTCCACTGCTATCCACTATCACTCATTGCTTACAAAAAGCTTGTGAATTAAGGCAATATCAAGGCATATGCACAGTATGCATATATGCCAGTAACACACTGAACAATTGCAGTCTTAAATCTCAATGAGAAGATACATGCAAAACAATATCAAGTGAATTTAAATTCACCCCATTGCACAAGCAAGTGGCTATCAGGACTCAATAGCTGAGTGGATAATGCGATGGCATTTGAAGCGAATGGCTCTGGGTCCGAGTGTCAGAGTGAACATCAACTCTGAGATGCATGTACATCCAGCTGACTAGTCCAAAATAGGACGAAACGCACGTCCTGGTTTCCACTGCTAGCCACCATCCATCATTGCTTACAAAGAGATTTTTCAAATAGTTTTTTTTTAAATGATGTAATTTCACGCTTCAATGAGATTAATGTAACGGCTTCGTTTAAATGATCTACAAAAAAGCGCTGTTCAATACATTACCTAACACATGTACTATACGACGAGCAGGTTTTAAAAGCTGGTCTAATCAAACAATTAATATTCTTGCAAGTGTACCTATTTCACAATAGTAGAAATTCTTGTCTTCCCAAAAGTACTTCTTTTGGTTAGTTAGAATTTTATTTACTTATTTCACGTGTGTGTATGTACATTTTTTGTGAGATCTAGGATGAGTTGGAGGGATTTATTGAAATGTGTTGAGAATTTCCTATTGTACTTAACATATGATCCTGAATAAAGCCATTAAAATTACCAGTATTATTATTAGAGTAAAATATGAGTGAATACTGTCAGCCCGTTTAATAAGGGGCCAGTTATTGTATGAATATCTCAGTGATGACAACTGTGAATGTAACGTTAATTCAATTTAACTAGGAGAATACTGATTCCTCAAAACTTTTAGTGCCAACTGCCATGAAAGTTAGGGTCAAAAGTTAGTTTTGGCAGTTTGCAGCTAATAGTCAATTATGTAATTTGTTAGGGTTGTCTTTTGTTAGTTAGCTGCTGAAAACCAGGAACTACTGGACATCTTTGTTGTAGCATGGGACCACAACAATGAGCATCCACGGTCACATCATGGATCGAAACCAAGACCTGCAGTTCTCATGATGAGATCTTAACTTTCGAATTACTGGGCTTCGTCGCAGATGCGCACTCCAGAAGAGTCTTAAACACCGATGAAACTGGTATCTAGTGCTTCTTGATTTTTACTAGTTATCTAACCGAAAGGGATCCTTGATATATAACCACAGGCTGTTTAAATATTAACCCTTGTCAATTTCGTTGATAGTCAAAATTTAGTCATTGTCAGATGTTTCTAATAAGCCCTCACAGTTGTAAATTATAAGTTATTCTCTATTTGTTTATTATGCAAATTAAATTACCCAGTTTCTGTTAAAACTTACGGTTTTCCATTGACTCCATTTGCTCGACTATCATTAGAAGTAATTACTAGTGGAATAGAAAGTAGTAACCATGCAGTTATCGTACTGAAAATGCAAAGAATTTTCTTACACAATGCATACCTTCCATCTTATACCTACATCATTCTTTCCTCTAACATAATTTCTTTTCAAAAGTATTGGACATTTAGAAATATTCTTCAAAGTATACAATTTTCCTTTTCTTCCGAAAAAAACGACTCTTCTTTTTATACGGTCAATGAAATATAATCTTATCTGAAAGTTACTTCTCATCGCTACATTACAACTATGTTACCAAATTTTTTAAAATTGTTTTGACCTCAAAATTAAATTAATCCTATTTAAAGAACAAAAAAGAGGTAAACAAACAGGGTATAGGGGGAAAAGGTTATTTGAACAAGTGATAAACCCATGTGATCGATTATTTTCTGTAGGAAAAACAAAGTTTCTATATACAGTGTCTTGACTGATTAGCCATTCTGTTAATTAATTAATGACAACTCTTACTTTGACTACATAAACCCTATGTTGAAGATTGTAGAATTGTGTGACAATTATATCAAACTATGATAACTATATATCCAATTAAAATGTCTTTTTTTGATAATTGGAACTTCGATAAAGAGATATGTAGAAATCAGATGATCTAAATACTATAAACACACAATAAGGTGCGTGATCTGTAGTTTAGAATTACTAGTTAACATAAATCATTTATTATGAAAATAGTATAAAACTTTTAGAAAGTAATAAGGAAGCTTCCCATTGTTTAGTATGAGTTCTTTATGATTTGCCAGAAGTACTAGTAGATTTAGTGAAGCATCGAAGCCAAGAGATTAATGCATTGTTATTAAAGCCATCTTCATAATAGTAGAAAAAAGGAGTAAAACTATCTCATCAATAATTTTCATCATCAGTTGATATCTGCCAAAAAAACTACAGAAATTCAGGGGTTACTGACACTGTTGTTCTGCCCTGATCTCGAACTCAAGGGAATTAGTTGATGATAAGAATTATCTTTAAATTATGCAAAATCTCTTTTCAAGATCACTAAATACAACAGTAATAGTCGTTTTTAGATAACAGACTAATTTCTAGATGCATTTTTTGGAGTCCTAGCAGGAAGCTACGACTCATTGATTCAATCAGGGCGGATGGATGACAATAACTTATCGATAAGATTAGATAAGGATCATATCAAATTAAGGATTCAATAAAACTTAATTTTTTTTATAGCGCTAAATTTTGATGAAGATTTGAAGATGTTTACCCAAGTTATTCCTGTCTTGAATTACAGATGTATGAAATACTCAAACTAGGACAAAATAATTCACTTGGTATTGTTTAACTTGAATCTTGAGTTGAATTTGATTCAGAGTGAAAACGAAACAAAACAAATTAACAGAAGTAGTAATAATAACAATAATAAGGCAATATCGAGGCATATGCACAGTACGCATATATGCCAATAACACACTGAACAATTGCAGTCTTAAACCTCAATGGGAAGATACAAGCCAAACAATACCAAGTGAATTTAAATTCCCCTCATTGAGCAAGCAAGTGGCTATCAGGACTCAATAGTTGTGTGGATAATGCGATGGCGTTTGAAGCGAATGGTACTGGGTCCGATTGACAGAGTGAACATCAACTCTGAGATGCATGTACATCCAGCTGACTAGTCCCAAATAGGACGAAACGCGCGTCCTGGATTCCACTGCTAGCCACTATCAATCTTTGCTTATAGGACGAAATAGTTTGTAATGAAAATCGCTCTCAATTTATACCGAATCTCTGGGGAAAAAACCCTATATTTATAGAGTGGGAGTTGATTAAAGAATTGAAATACCACAATAGTATATCATTAATTCAATAGTTGAATTCATGAGTCACTTGAAGCCAGACAACGATGGAAAACCTGGAAGCACTAGTACAGGATTGCTTAGCAGTGCACATCCACGGTTCCGCCTCACGAGATTCGAACCTAGGACCTATCGGTTTCGCACGCGAACACTTGACCACTAGACCACTGATAAGGCATTCAATGATGTGAATGTCTAACTTCAACCAATCTACGAAGTTGCGCTGCCGTCCATCATCATTCAACAAAAGTATGCATCTATACCCTGATTCTATTCTTTTCAAATTACATGAAATCTCACTAACTATATATTGTTATAAGATGTTTTATCTTTTATCATTACAAAATAAATCTACTTTCTTAATCAATGGAATCATATTTTTAATTTTTTTTCTCTTTTTTTTGTTTTCTACATTTAAACAAATTTTTTTTTAAAAAAATTATGCTAATGAAAGGACCATATAAAAACTTTATAGAACAACATTATCAACAAGAAGTTTCTAACAACAACAAAAAAAAGAAAACAAATAAATAAGTAAACAAATAAACAGGCAAATAATAAAACGCATTCAAATTATGATCAACATGATCACAGTGGAATACAATATGAACAGACCACCTAATTTAAATTAATTAACTAATAATAAGTAATCATAAATGAAAATAGGAAACAATAAGTGAAAATAAAATGACTAAGAGAGAGTGAATGAGTGAGTGAGTGAGCGCGCGAGAGAGAGAGAGATGAGGGTGAGAAGGATTTCATATCAGTATAAAATATACTAACCCGCCCCCCTCTCATTTATTTCAATAAATTTTGGCATTATCTATGATTATTTACTGTTGTTATAGTATGTGGTGGTGTTTCTCTAGAATAAAAAAAAGTAGAATCACTATAACTGTTATTCATAGGATCTATTGAAAACACATTAACTACAGTTCTTAATTAGTAATAAAAATTCAATAATAATAATTAACTATATTAATGATGATGATGAGGAGGAGGAGGAGGAGGATTATCATTACGGAAGAACTGAACTTAATTTCAAATCATTATCATAATTTCAAACTCATCCCGATAAAAGATCTAATTGATTATTAATAGAATAACCTGGAAAAAACAAAACAGCAACACCAGATTACTGAACTATTTAATTAGACTGTTTGATTGGCATATCATTGATAGGTTTCTTTCATATAATTAAAACACCTTAAAGCCTGTTTTGATTTATAGATTTTATTGTTCAAGTGTATGATCAGTTAGTTAGTTAGTTATTATTCATCCTTCGTTGTCAAGGTGGAAGAATAAAATTATCATTCTTTCTTAATACAATAATTTTAGAATAATGGATTATATCTACCATAAGAGAAATGGGCCAGTTAGAATAAATACACAAATTATGGATATTTTATCATTTTAATCAAAGTATTATTATTGATTTGAATAAATTAGTGAATGTTTATTTCACAGATTGAAATCATGAGTCAATTGAAGCTAGACCATCATGGAAAACCTGGAAGCACTGGACGGCTGTTTCGTCTTAGTATGGGATTGAGTTTCAAACTTGTGTATAGTGGTTGAAAGTTGAGTGATTTAACCTTTAAACCGCAAATTACTGAGTTAGAACTAAAAGGAACGAAGGCACCACTTAGTATCTAGAGCATTATAATCAGGTTGTGGGAAATGCTGTTACCGTTTGGTGTAAATAGCAACTAACAAATGAGTTTTTTTTTATCCAGTGAATAATTTGAACTTCATAGCTTTAGGTAGAATTTCTATCATTTTAACGATTGAAAAATAATTTATGTATGAAAATTTCCAATAAAAATCTTTTAGTTGGTGGGATTGTTCAATTTGTGAGGAAGAAACCTTTCGAAGGCAGTGGAAGATGGATGAGCAATAATTCGAATTGACCGAAAGTAGACTTGTACACAATTAGATCTCAGGTCAACGATTAAAATGTTGAGAGTTCGAGGGAGAGATCGAAGGTCTTAGGTTCGATCCTCGATGAAAATCCTTCATAGTATTAAATCATATATCAATACCGGATGGAGTGAAGAAAAAATAACTATCTCCCTAAACTATAATATGCAATTATATCACTGGATCATAAACGAACGGACCATATTTTGGATTTTACTTAATCTCCATCGAGTTCACGACTGTGCATTAGTAATAAGTTCTCATACTAGAAAGAAAAAGAAGCTATTCAGTACTTCCAGATTTTCAGTAGTTTTCTAACTGAGATCAATAATTAATAAAGACCAGAAAGTTTGAAATGTTTTGTGAACATGGCGAGACTCTAATCTATGGAGGACCTTTGAACGACTCTTAAGTGACCTTGGGAAATATTAGCCAATCAGCAAACAGTCAGTATAGAGTAGAAAGATGTTATACAAAACCAAGGAAATAAAGTGGATACACTTCTTATACGTGGTTCAGAAACTCGTCAAGGTTAGAAAGAGATTCAGGGGTTCTGAAATCGTAATACATGTAGTATAAAAACTCATCCATATGTCTACAGAATAGTTGGCCTCTAGAGCCATGATAAAGTCTCAAAAACTCGACCACATAGCTTGTGCACTCCGGTTGTTGAGTGCAAAAAATGCTACTTTCGGATAACGACACGATGCACATAACCAAGCCTATGTGGGAGTCTGTATGCTCTCCAATCATCCGTACATACTGTAGTACCCGACTGCAGCCAGTATTGCTGGTGCTTTTATTATCCAGTTGGCGAAAATTGTCGTAATTTGCCTTAGTTAGGAATAATATCTGGGGTTTTCGTCACGAACTGACATCAGCTACAATGTCAGAAATTTATTTAACCAAGTGAATGAAAGGCTATTATCTTATACCCGGTTGATTCGTCCACAAATTATGGTCCCGCCGTTTTATTTGTTATAGCCGCTCAGTTATCACGTTTTGTACGAAATTCCCTGTGAACCGATCGTACGTTAGCATTAAGCACTGAAGTTGGCGCCGTAACCTTGAAATCTCTCAAACGCTTCTGATTGGCTCTTCCATAAATTAGAGTCTCGCCGTGAACATTACTTCTAATTAAAGTAATCATTTATTATGTTTTTGAAAGCTTCAAACACAAAAAAGTCAATCAATCTAGAACTATTACACTATTACACTATTAAAAAATTGTTCTCATCATTATTATCGTCACTTGCTTCTAACTTAATTAACTGAATACCACACATAATCATCTTTTATAATTTTAGAAAATCCATACTAACATGTTAAGAAGAGTTTACCCACTAATTCAATTAAACGCTAATTATATATGAATATCCCGGCTAACTTAGTATAGTAGTAAGCAAGCAAGTCTATGAATCTTATCTGTGTATAACTGCTTCATTCTTACTAATTAGTTATATGTAGGTCATAAATATGTTTGCTTAATCTAATTGATACTTGGAATCTTTTGATAATTTACAATAGCAGTTTTTTTCTTTTTTCGGTAATGAAACAGTAATATCAAGAACCCACTACTCATATTTATATTGTTTTCATTATTATTATTATTTTCATTCATAATTCACCTCAAAATTGTTTTTCTTTTCAACCAGCTTCTTTCCTCTTTTTTCTTTCTTTCTTTCTTTCACTTTACTTATCTATCATAACTTTCTTTATGGGGATGTAAACATTTATCCATCTTGATACTTTCTCATCTTACCACTGTATATCACTTTCATACACACGTGGCAAACTAATTTTCTGATTGAAAATCTGTGTATTTATTAGGATATTATAGATATATATGCGGGATTTATGACAAGTTAAATGAATCCACTTGTCAAATATGTGTATACAACAACTAAATTGTCTGGTCAGAAAAAAACGTGGATTGTACAGAAGGTGATATATATATATATATATACTTACAAAGATGCATAGTCCCATTATTAATTAGCTAGTGTTTCACTTCATTTATTTTCATTTGCTTTAAGGGAATTGAATATTGAGAAGGTAAACATATATCTAATATACTGTCCCTTAATAGCTTTACAAAATAAATAGTAACATATAAAAAGAGCATTATTCCATAACATAGTTTAATAGTTATTATCATGAAGAAGAGGAGTCCCACAATAGGACGAAATGGCCATCCAGTGCTTCCAGATTTTCCATGGTGGTCTAGCTTCAACTGACTCATGATCTTAACCATTGAAATCAATATTTTTTTTCTATTTAATGAATATGCTCTTGATAATTTTTTCTTTTTTACACTTTTCAATTCTGTTTGGTAATCATATGGTAGTTGAATATGACAAAACCTTAGATACCTATGTACAATAAACAATTTTAAAACAATTTAATGATTGGATACAATTGAATTGATTACTGAATGGTAGTTGATATCAATGGAATTGATCCTTAGATATAATAAAATTCTATTGATTAATCTATAATTCATCCAGTGATTTGAAGGACTTGATGAGGAGGATTGAAACATTATTTACTTTAATATTAAAAATATAATTTAAGGTAATATATGCGAACTTAAACAAGACCTAGATTGATGTCTCATCGTCTATCTCTAGTCATTCAACATTAAAATTGGTTAGATTAGCTGTCATACTACGGAATATAATGAAAATTCATTCATTATTTATTCGATCCGTATTCAGTATTTCGCAATTAATTGACAACTCTAGAGTATTCCTGATCTATTATTAAAAGATCTTATACTCTTTTTGTAATGTGATAGTTATATGGCAAAACAAATTAATTGTTTAATAACCGTTATGTATCGTTCAATCAATATTTTTGAGAGACGATAACTCTCTTCATATTGTAATAACTGACTAAATGTATTTGCAGTTGATTGATTATTTGATTGATAGGATTCGATCTGCACTAAGAAGAACCTAACATACATGACATTGATCACCAACCAGTAATCAATCAATTGTAAATACATCTCAGTCCTACAAGAAGTCAACTGCGGCCTGGATAACTCAGTGGTAATGTCTCTGACTGTGAATCTGGGTGACACGGGATTGAATCCGTCAGGAAGCATCAATTCCCTCAAGATTATAGGTACACCTTGCTGATAAGTGCCAAGTAGCACAAAACCCAGGTCTAGGATTTCCTGTCGACTATCTCCAACCACCATCTTATGACTAAATGTATACATAATTTGTTTTTTGTATACTCATTCATTATGATCTTGAAATAAACTGAATATACTTTTTTTCTTGACTTCATCTTTCTCAAAAAAAGGACCACTTATTGTTAGCAATCCATATTACAAACATCTCCATTGTATATTAAATAACCTAGCTAATATAAATGATATCTTATATAAGCTATATCTTTATACGATAGAATAACAACAGTTTAAACTCTACAATTCACGTTGATAGTGTTGTCTAGAGAAAAATTCAAAAAAAGAAGGGAAAACATTCAGATCAAACCATCCACTTTAACATGATTTTGATGGAGTTTTATTCTCTTAGCTGAATGGTTTGGTTGTGGAGTATTCATCGTTCTTCTAAACGACATCATCAACGCAAACTTCAGTTAGATGATGCAGAAATTAAGAAAAAAAACGGATACCCCCCCCTTGAATTACTCGTTTCCCTCTTATCAATATGAAATAGATTTACAAATTTTCTAAAGAAGAAAAAGAACAATCTATACAAAGAAAGATTTATTCATTATCATTTTGACATATTCAAATCCAACTGATATGGATTCGGTTATAAATTTAAACAAAAATAATTCACTTAGACAGTTTTTATTTGAAAAAAACATTATATCCATCAACCTTAATGAAATCTTATATTCATGTAAGGAATACAAATGAATAATCTAAATATTCACTACTGTGAATAAATAAACTAAATTTAAATAAAATGTAATTTTATTTCAGCAGTTGAAATCATGAGTCACTTGAAGCTAGACCACCATGGAAAACCTGAAACCACTGGACAGCCGTTTCGTCCTAGTATGGGACTTCTCAGCAGTGTGTATCCACGAGCCCGCACCTCATGAGATTCGAACCTAGGATCTATCAGTCTCCCACCAGGCGCTTAACCAAATAGACCACTGAGCCGGCATCCAACGGTGCTAATGTCTAACTTCAACCAATCCACGAAATTGCGCCACCATACACCATTGTCTTCAGTGAGTTGATATCTCACAACAGACCTGGTTGAACTCCACTGGTAACGGCTTCTCACTAGAACTCCAGCAGTATCTCTTGAAGTCAGTCACTAGTGAGCAGATGATTATTATGAGAAGGGGTTTTGTGGAGATTTTAGCAATTTCAACAGTTAGACACTAACACCGTTGGATGCCGGCTGGCTCAGTGGTCTAATGGTCGAACAATCGCGCGCGAGACTGGCAGGTTCTGGGTTCGAATCTCGCGGGCCAGAATCGTGGATGCGCGATTCTGGGGAGTCTCACAATAGAAATAAACGGCTGTCCGGTGCTTACAAGTTTTCCACGGTTGTCTAGCTTTAATCGACTCACGATCTCAACTATTGAAATTACTATAATATCCACAAAAAACCCCTTCTGATATAAATAAATAATTTAAATTTTGTTTAATCCGTTCAATTTTTGTGAAATCAATACCTTGCTTAGCATTAAATGTATTTCAATTAAATGTTAAACTATCAATTTGTTAGCTGATTATTCATTGGGATATTACTTTAAACTAACTGACCCATTAACTTCATTTAATTATATATCAATTATAAGAGAACGTATTAACTATGTTGATAATGACAATAAGAAAGGTACATCAGAAACGTCTAGAATTTCTTTTTCTCTCATTGACCTCCTGTGGAGATTCGATTCCCCATGAGTACAAAATAGCATATATACATATATATATACCCTAAGGAAATATTCATGATAATGAAGAAACCTGCTTGAAACTGATGAAACACCTTTTTTATTTTTTGTTTTTAAAAAGAAGTAATTATTGAAATATTCAATGCCTCACTAATATACCCAAGAATCCTTTTTTCGTATTTATTTATTGATTCATCTGTTAATTAAACATGTTAAAAGTCAACTAATTTCTGTTATGGTTTATCTCAATAAAATTGCCTCAATACATTTATATTATACAACATAAACCACAATGATTATGAGACTACCAGTTGGTGTGATTATACACTTTAGAAAAAAACAAAATAAAGACTAATTTGATTTATAGACATTAACGATCTGATGTTTTTTTTCTAGTTTTATGTTTTCATCATACATCTCTATTCATCTGTTTTTTTCTCTGTTGCACCAGTAGGTTTCAATATATACAAGGGGAAAACCAAGATCCTCAAATACAACACGGAGAACACACACCAACCCAATCACACTTGATGAAGAAACTCTGGAAGATGTGGAGTCTATCACGTACATGGGAAGCATCGTCGATGAACAAGGAGGATCGGATGCAGACGTAAAGGTGAGGATTAGAAAAGCAAGGGCCATATACCTACAATTGAAGAAAATATGTAACTCAAAACAACTATCAACCAATATTAAAGTGAGAATCTTCAATATGTACGTCACGACAGTTCTACTCTACGGAAATGAAACTTGGAGAACTACTACAACTATCATCAATAAGGCACAAGTATTTATGAATAGTTGTCTACACAAGATAATCAACATCCGTTGGCCGGATACCATCAACAACAGTCTACTGTGGGAGAGAACAAACCAGCTTTCATCTGAAGAGGAAATTAGGAAAAGAAGCTTGAAGTGGATACGACATACATTACGTAAATCACCAAACTGCATCATACGGTAAGCCCTAACTTGGAATCCTGGGGGAAAACGAAAACGAGGAAGGCCAAAGAACATATTACGTCGGTAAATAGAAGCAGATATGAATAGGATGAATAACAACTGGAAAGAGCTTGAAGGGTTGCCCAGGACAGGGTTGGATGGAGAATGCTAGTGGGCGGCCTATGCTCCTGCACGAGGAGTAATAGGCGTAAGTAAGTAATGTTGTATAGTGTTTAGATAAGAAGAGCTGTATTACTTTGTTCGTAAATTCTGGATGATACTATTATCCAAATAAATTGCGCATTATCGCTTTGCTCTACTTAATTCTAACACCTGATCTACTTAATAAATAGTTAACGTTCCTTAGGACAGCAATTAATCTACGATTCTTGAGTACTATGATTTCGTAATCAGTGTGTTATAAGTTCGATTTATAAATTGTTATTAATCAAAAGTTGAAATTCAATATAAGACGCAGATTTTTACACTTAAGCACTTCTAAAGATATGTAATGTTGATACTTAATGACATTAATTAAAGTTTTCGCATTGAAGTGCAAAAACACTTGATCATATTAAGGAAAGAAAACTTGCATATGGTGGAGTTTGGCACTCTGTGCTGGATGGTTTCATCGTGGAGCTCTCATTGTTATTCTAAATGACTTCATCAACACAAACTTCAGGTAGAAGTGAAATGTTCGAATTTCTCCACATATAACCTACAACTTATCATGTCAACATCGATCTTGATTGATTGTTGTTGACTTTTAACCTATCACCATATGTCTCTTTATTTTGATGGTATATCCCTTTGATCCGATTCTTGATCTTGTATTTATATATGATTTTTCTGACTTGTTTATAGATTGGATCGTTTTCTATGTGTTTTTTGGTGGTTGATTGATCAATAAACAGAAATTCGCACACTTCACTTCTACTTGAAGTTTGTGCTGTTGATGTCGTTTAGAAAAATGCTGAAAGCTTCACGACTAAACCATCTAGTTAAGAGGAAAAAACTCCACCCGAATCATTCACCTGAGCTACAAATCTTCACTATCTCAAAGTTTATGTATGGTAGTAATCATGAAACTTATTCATTTACTTGTAAGTGATCTTCTAAATGGCGAAAGAGATCGTTTTATCTACATTTAAGTTTGTAATAAAATACAAGGACCACTGATTTCAAGATATATATGTATAAAGTGGAACGAAGGATTAGTAATTGAAGTACTCTAATTTCAAATAACAGGTTGCAGGTTTGTAACCCACTCCATCTATTTTAGTAAAGTCAACCGGGTAGTAACACCGGCTTTCATAAAATGTATCGTACATACATAAACCTGCACTTTATGTATACATATGCATGCATATATATAAAAACTATGACATTGTTCGATACCGTGAGTACATTCTTAAGAAACAAAACTCACTAAAATATGCATCAAGAAAATTCAGTAGCTTGTAAATTGTATGATGTATCATAATGCATTTGAGTTGGTTTTTTTTAATTCTTAAAACACGTGTTTGTATATGTGATCATCCGTAAAGAAGTACCAGTTTGTAAGAAATTAAAAATACTGACCCATTTTAGTGGTTAGTAAAGTGTAACTAATCTTTTTTTTTCATTCTCATAATGTTAAAGCTTAGTTACAATACTATACATATATCAATATGATATATAAGTATGTTGTTACTAACCTACGAATTCAAGTAATTAGTGAGAATAAGATGTACCCTAGAATAAACTATCAATGATTTGTTTATTCGAAAATGTTCATTAAGACAAGTGGTGTTTTTTTTTCAAAGAATAAATCACATTACAGATTCTCTAGTATATTTCGGAATACATTTTTATAGATGAGCTCAATTCTCTGACTAATGGTTAATGAGAAGCGCGTATGATATAAATTCATCAAATTTATAATAGTTATAATTGGTATTTCAAAGTTCTACCATAATATCACTCTCTGTGAAGTTAACGAATAGATATCTAAGTTTCCAATAACATAAACACTTCCTGTTTGTAATAACTACACTTTGGTAGGATATTCGAAATGCAGTGAATCAATGTTGATCTTAATGTTTTACATTCTTCTTAATTATAATAGTAAGTTTACTAATCATACAGATCATATTGAACAGAAGGTTCATTTGAAAAAATTTATGAAAGATATATGATTAGTAACAGATATTCATACAATCGGAGATCATGAGCCATTTGAAGCTAGACTACTATGGGAAACCTGGAAGCACTGGACAATCATTTCGTTCTATTGTGGGACTCCTCAGCGGTGCACATTTATGATCCCATTCACAGGAATGACTGATGAATTCAACTATTAACTTAATGAAATCTCCACAAAACTCTTTTTTCATAAAATTTCCTAATAAAGAAATGAATTTATTTATTTGTGTGAGAAACAGATTAGGTTATTCTATATCATTTAAGCATAAACTATAACTTGGACATAATATTTATTGCTTCAATGTAATAACAAATATGTATATTTGTATAACTAAATATTCACAAAATATATATTTCATGGTAATTTCTACTACTATAAGATTTAAATCAACAATTGTATCTCTGCGGTAATGTGGAATGGAAACTTCAACTGATGTATGTACGTACAAAGTTCTACGTTGTTGCTGACTGATTGATTGATTAAATTTCTATCATAATCTGATATTATTCGGAAAGTTCTTTTTAGAAACAAGGAGTACTTTACTACTTACAAATTCTGACATATGAAAAGTCGACTACTCGCCAATGACCAAGAACTGTGTTCACCGTAAAATGTTTATACCCTTGTTTTTGTCCCTGGTTAGTTTATGAATATGCACTGATTACAAATTAAGAATAACATTAAACAAGCTGTTCAATATTTAATGAATTTCCAATCAGTTATAAACAATGATCAATATTGTATTCATCCTAGATAACTCTTCATAAAACATTTAATTAAATAATTTTACATATTTATAATCAGTATTGTTATATAGAATAAATTCAATTAAATCTAAGCAATAGAATTATGTTTTCAATATTCACTTAATGACTAGTATTCCCATGTTAGTTACTAAGTTACATAAGTGTTAGTACTTATTCAGGTGAATTCTGAAAGAAAGAAGAAAAAAAACAACTACTTCTTACAAACAAATTTATTTTTTTTGAAAAAGAAAAAGAAAATAGAGAAAACTCAAAATGAATTATCATTAAGATAAGCCTAAGTTAATATTGACAAAAATGAGACAGAAATGTTCTAATAGAATGGATACAACTGTTCCCTTTTATATACATATATATGCACAAAATATACTCTAAGCTATCCTATACATTTTTACAGACATCTATTCCTGCACGAGTGAACATAGAACAAAATAAATACACTGGTTTTATTAGGTATTAGATCTATGAGTGATGATATATAACAAGTGTATGTTCATTTATGTTTATTTGTACGTGTCTCTATAGTATTATATTTGCCTAAATGTGTTCAACTATAAACTATGAAAAGATAATCATTGTAGAATTATTCTGTCAACTGAAATGACCATTACAAAACATAGATATATAAAAGAAAAAAAACACGTACTTACCGCGGATACAAGTCTTATTATACATAGAATATATATGAATATATATATAGAGAGAGTTCGTGTACCAGTGGATGAGTGGATGACTTAGTGAGTGAGATGGGATGGAATGGAATAGGATAGGATAGGATAAGATAGGATGAAGTATAAAGCTAAATGACTGAAATATACTCAGTTTTCTTATCGAAGGGTTTTTGTTTTCCTTTGGATTTTTTTGCCGATTGCAAAGAAAGAAAGCCAACAAACTATTCTACTGTTTGTGAATACAAATATAATATAGGGTGAAGAAGAATACAATAATAATAATAATAATAATAATAATAATGAACGTACTGTTATTATTTTTAAATATATGTGGAGTATTAGTCTGTGAAAATTAGAAACTCGTTATAAAAAAAAGAATAAAACGAATATTAATCTTGGCAACTGAAATATCATATTGAACGTAATAATGTTAATAATAACTGTGTTAAATAGGATGCCTTTGGGCATTTTTATTATTCTAAAAATGCTTTACAGAAATAAACAATTTTCATAAGTACCGTAGACTTTTAAAAAATCATTTTAAATTGATATCATGAATGAATATTGAAAATCTGGTAGCATCGGACGGTCATTTCGTCCTAGTACTGGACTTCTCAGAAGTACGCAAACACAATTCCGTATGAGGGACTCCAACCCAGCATCTTCGGTCTCGCATGCGAACGATTATCCTCAAAACCACTGCTAAGGTATCCGACGATGTTAATGTCTAACTTCAACCAATCCACAATATTGCGCCACCGTCCACCATTGTCTTCAGTGAGTAATTGCTTCACAACAGACATAATTGAACTCCACTGACGACGACTTCTCACTAGAACTCCAGGAAATACCTTATGAAACCAGTCACCTGTGAGCACATGACAATTATCAGTATGGAGTTGTGGAGATTGTTGGGTTTGAATTGATATCATGAATGGATCAATGTTAGACCACCATTGAAAACCTGGAAGCATCAATTTATAGTCAACAATCTCCACAACCCTATACTGATTAACATTGTTTTAACAGATTTCTAGGATCTGGAAAGAAATCGACAAGTGTTTCGTTCTGCTGGTACATCATTTGGGACTGATTTCTCATTTTTCAACATTATTTTATTTCTACTTTTTCTGAGTTTCCTCTTTTAGATTGTCCATACACATATCCTACGAATGATAAACCTTACAGATGATTCTTGATATGCTTTCACATCTATTGTTCTTTATTTGATTACTTTTATATCGTCTCTAAACTTGATCAAAACTTTTACATCAAACTGATGTAAAGTATGTAAATCGGTGTCAAAATAAATGTAGTCATATCATACTATTACAGTTGTTTAACCGTTACGGTTATGATGTATGTTAGCAACTTGAATAAGACTTATCAATAATGTACGTTTGGTTCCAAACAATTATGAATTCAGAACATATATACTGTTTAGTAATGTATTTAAAGGATTTCGTTAACATGGTATAATTTAATCAATTTTTAATATAATCTAATCATCAACCGATATACAACTGTAGAATCTATACCCATTAAAAGCTTAGTCGATTCATTATTGAGTTGAATACTAAAGGTTATCAAACAACATGCTGGAGCCTGAGCTTAGAGAACAACAAGACCGAAAGTACGAATCTGAATTTTTTGATAGCGAACACTTGTGAGCAATGTTAAACCCTTTTATGATTGAAATGTGGCAGTGATTATGATCGAATTTCAGCTGAATAAATTTATTCGATCACAATCAACGTAGAGCCTGGCACAAACGTTTGTTAGTGTAAGTTGCTATATTATATAAGCACGAAGAAATGAAATTCAGAAGATGAAGGAGGAGTCATAGTAATGCAGTGGCGATGGTAATCAAAAAGACTAAGGGTTAAGAACATGGTGCCAAAAATAAAGAGAAAATATATGTATGAAATACTGGAGTCTAAGACCTAGATGAAGATAAATAGTGAATACATCAGCGCCGCTACGACAAATTACAAACTACGTAGCCCAGCATCACCAACTATAGTTTACGACAATCGCCCTAACCACAACTAGATATCATGAATCTATCGACATAGTTTGGGTCGACGGTTAAGGAGTTCTCAGACAGATGTCACGTTTTGGTTTGGCCTCCCCTTTAGCAGAAGAAATTACTGATAACGTACTAGCCACGAGACATGTATCCAAAATTTTATTAATTCGAAAACATTCAGTAATAATGGTTGTCAGAACAGAGTATCACCCTCTGCATTTCTCTGAATGACATTACTCTAAAGATCGATCAAATGAAACCCAACAGTCTGCTATAAATAATTCGTTATTTAGCGAAATCATCCACAGTAATTAACGAGTAACTGGTTCATTCTCGCTAGTGTCAGCTTCTATTGGAACTTATCCTCAAAACCAGGACATTCTCGGTAATAAAACGTTAGTCAGAAGAAACTCAAACAAACCGACTTAAAGTTAAAAACTTGAAATGTCTTAAAAAACTTAGTTTAGAAACTATTAAGATGCTTGAAAACATCCTATTTCATGTACAAACTAATCATGAAAATTGACCGTTTAAATTGAATATTCCTACTGATTTGCTTTACAGTACTAAATTCATATTGCTTGTTAAACGTTTATCTGAAATGCCCCAGTAGTTATACACTTTAAAAGATTGTTGAGACATGAAATAACAGCAAACAATTCAAATACACTGTACGAAGTAAATGTAACTAAATGAATAACTTGTATGGTTTATCCAATAAATGCGCGAACTAAGTTACTGAGGTTGGAATCAATGAAACAGTTAAGGGAATAAAGTTTATAGAATGGTACTGGCTATTCTCAAGACAAAGCATTCTGGAAAACAACTTTCTTCAAATGGTTCAGACACTAAAGTGAGATTATTGTAGACTGCAAGGATAATATAAGGATTGAACGTCGCTCGACTTACTGTGTTGATGAAAACATCCATGTACAGCCTGTTCTGTGATTTAATGCCCAAATTATCAAGAATCAGCCTAATGAATCTCGTCTGTGAACTCTGTTTCCTCAAAACATATGCTGGAGCGACGTAATAATTAGCAACATGGGAGGATAGAGTTGTGAGTCTAGGTGTACTATTCTGAGTAAACAAATTGTTCAACTAACTCAGATCACTACCGGTGTGACTCTCTTTGGATCAGTTTGGTAAATTATATATTCGCATGAAAACTTCTCACTTAAACGATAGTTTTGTCCTTCTGGGTTTCCTAGACAATCACATTTAACATATAGATTTTATTCAACCAAACATAATGAATGTATTATTCTCATTCTTTAAAAACATATCAGTAATTAGTTTAACTTGCTAGAAATATATGACATCAATTACTGATCAGAATGGGGTTTTTAATAGTTGAATTGATGAATCGATGTGAGCTATTCCACTATTGAAAACGTGGAATCACTGGATGGCCGTTTCATCCTAGTATGGCGGTATTCAATATGGTTTAGCTTACATCTCCTCATGAATTCAATTATTAACAATCAGTTAAATCACGTAAATATAAAATAAATCTCTTATAATTCTCAATTGTATTATAATTTCTGCACTATTTTAACCCTTTTATGATTCGAAAAAATAACTCTGCCTGTAGCTCTTCTAGAGTTACTTCCGGTTCCAATTCCGAGTAAAGGAGGAGGGTTGAGCATGGGGTTGCAAACCTATCCTGTAGAAAAAAATCTTGCTAAGAGAACACCAACCAGTATGATTGGAAAATGTTTATGACTATTTCGATTTAAGTAGTGACTTAATTAAATTCGTTTTGTAAAATAGTTAACGGCTACAATAGTTTTGAAGAAGCTTTATGTATTATTCATACTGTTTAGTTCGAATATGTCGGTAAAATGATTTGACATATTTGAATAAGATTTTAGTACTCGGATATATTTCTTAAACAAACGGTTCTGATGTTTTCCTCCTTATCTTCATGACCTTAGTAAACACAATTGAATCTTCATTTTCTTTAAAAATACATTTATATGTTGGCATCATTCATTGTATCCTAGTATAGAAATTCACAGAAGTGGTCTCCAAACAAATATTCAAATATGCATAGAAACAAATTCAATAACAAATTAATAACAATTAAAAACGTGGATAACTTCATTCCAACTCAGTAATCTGAAGAGCATATACTAATCGGATTGCCTCGAGCTTAATCCAGTATGAGATAGTTGAACTCCACTGGCCACGACATTTCACTAGAACTCCAGGAAATACATCATGAAGCCAGTCACTAGTTAGCACATAATGATTATTATGAGAAGAGGGTTTTGTTGAGAATTTAGTAATTTAACAACTGAAGTCATGAGTCAATCCCACGAGCGGGATCGTGGATGCGCACTGCCGAGGAGTCCCATGATAGGGCGAAACGGCCGTCCAGATTTCCCATGGTGGTTTAGCTTAATTGACTCATGAATTCAATTATTAAATTTAAGCACAAACATGATTTGCACTTATCAAAATTTTCTACCATATAATCACACCTAATAATTATGCAAAAATATATTCTAAATGATTTTTGTCATCCGACTTCATTAGTCAAAGAGACAATTAAAACTAGAGGACAATAGAGACGACTGAAATATTTACATACTTACTGGCTTCAAGAGGTATATCCTGGAGTTCCAGGTAGAAGCAGTGACCAGTGGAGTTTAACCGCACCTGTTGTGAGATAGTAACTCACTGAAGACAATGGTGGATGTGTCGCTCAATTTCATGAATTAGTTGAAGTTAAACATTAACACCTTTGGATGCCTTAGCAGTGGTTTAGATGGTAAGTGCTCACGCACAAGACCGATAGGTCTTGGGTTCGAATCTTGCGAGGCGGGATCGTGGGTGCACATTGTTGAGGAGTCTCATACTAGAATGAAACGGCTGTCCAGTGCTTTCATGTTTTCCATGATGGTCTAGCTTCAATTGACTCATGATCTCAACTATTGAAATTACTATAATATCCACAAAAAAAGCCCTTCTGATATTACTCTTATTAAACGATCGGTTTAATGAGAATAACTAAAGATTTACTTCAGAGAAATGGTACAACGTATGTTAAATGAAATCTTGTCAGCACCTCTGATTTGTACTCACATCACCAAGAAAAGAAAAATCTTCTGATTAATATCTTTATAACCCTGTTTATCTAGATCATTTATTTCAAGATTTATGTCATAAATACATCAGTCTGTAGATGGAAGCATTAATTAACCCGCAAACTTTTCAAGAGAAACTTTAACACGTTACTATCGTTCTACAAGAATATCTAAACCATACTTGAATAATAACTAGAATATAATCTATTGTTACATATTTCATAAATATAATCGTTCCTGTTCGATTGTCAATAACTTCGATAAGATTTTAGTCTTTAAACGTGAATATCCCTACGCACATAACTTCACCATCTTATTCCATGAAAAAAAAGGTGCTAGTAACTAAATGGAAATAACAATATTGTTACTTATATTTGTTATTTCATAACAATAAAATCTATACCTTTGCAACTACACAGTATTATCCAAGAAATTACTATCCAACCATATACAGTTATTGAATTATAAAAAGAAAAGAAAAGAACCAAAACAAAACAAACAACAATATTAATATCAGTTAGAAATCATTGGTATTAGTTAGTAATTTCAGTCAATTAAAAATAGAACAAGACAAAATAAAATGTGTGTAAAAGTGTTGGGGAAAAGAAAACCACAAACATACACACGCACACACAAAAAAAGAAACAAAAAGTAAGTGACCGTTAATTTATTTACACCATTTTGTTTTCTTCTTTTAATTGTTGGCTAATTTATTGTAGTTGTAATGAATTAGGTAATGTATTAGGTGATAAGGATCATTTGTAACATTAGATAGTAATAATAATGATAATAATAATAATAATGTAGGTTTCCAAGCATGATGATAATGATTGGAATAATCAATTCGATGTTCCATTTCGATTACTTGTACAGAAGA
Organism: Schistosoma haematobium; assembly: GCF_000699445.3. Classification (NCBI taxonomy): domain Eukaryota; kingdom Metazoa; phylum Platyhelminthes; class Trematoda; order Strigeidida; family Schistosomatidae; genus Schistosoma; species Schistosoma haematobium. The sequence goes on from NC_067195.1 coordinate 79,582,669, forward strand.
TAAACAAACTGTGAAATCATTCAAAATAAACAGTCTATTACAATGTATTTATATATGGATTATTTATTCACTATGTACATATTACAATCATTGTTTACTCATGAGAATAATAATAATAATAAAGAGAATTTTACAAAAGAATCAATGAATTTCAGTTAGTTTATCAATCTTTATCATTATTTCAATGATAATCAATTGAAATTAATCTATCACTAAATAGTGTAATTTAGAAAATACAATCATATACATTATCTATTAGTGATTTACATAAATATAAATTGACAATGAAGCATAGAAACACCCCCTGATAACCGAATCGAAAAAACAACAAAAATATGCCGTTAATTAGTTGATTACTATTTAATGTTTGATTCTTCTTTTAATACCATACCATCCCCCCTTCACCAGTATACATATATATATATATATTCTTATGCATCTATAAATATATAAACAAATCTTAGAAAATAGTTTCCCTTCAGAAAGACATTGTGTAATCGACAGATTATATGTGTACACGGTTGTTTGTTTGTTTTTTCCGATGATTCAAGAAAAAAACGAATATACGAAACAATAGAAAGCAACATTTTTTTCCTTCATAGTTACCATCCCAACTCACCTGATTAAAAATGAGCAAATCATTTAATTGTGTAAATCTCCTTTTAAGTGTATTATTTCATAGGATCTAATTTGTGTTATATCTCAATCTATGAGAAAAACTGCATGTATGTGTGTGTATATATGTTCTTTTATTGTTTTCTCATTTTACTACTGTGATTGTGGATAAATAAATAATTGATCATTCATATTACTACTATTATTACATTCTGTGGTCGAGTTCATATTTCTTGAATGCATAAAAATATTAGGAATTAATGATGTATTCATTGTTTCTACCATTGATGGCATTGTTGTTGTTGTTGTCGATGTTGTTGTTACTGTCATTGTTGTTAATTGTTCAGTATTATATCCATTTAAATTTATATTCATATTACTTGTATTCATCATTTGATCTTCTATACAACTTGAAATTATATTTAAATCATTTAATAAATTATTTCTAATCATATTCTCATCTTGATATGTGGATATTTCAGTTAAATCATGATTATTCAATGATGTTGTTGTTGACGTCTCCTCTAATCGTTGATTGTAATTTACTAAATCTGATATATTACTATTATTGTGGAATGGAGATGGGATACCAATGGATGAGTTTACGCTAACATGATTTGGATTAAAATTTAAATTAGATAATAAAAATGAATTATTATTATTATTATTATTATTATTATTAGTTATTGATTGTTCTGTCGTTAAATAATCTACCATTGAATTATTGATTGAATGATTTTCAATAAGTGATCCACATGAATCATATAATAAATTATTAGTAGTATGATTATTAGTAGTATTAGAATGTGTATTCAATAATCTTAATGGTAAATTAAATGATTCATTAATTAATTTATTTTCATTTATATTTTCATTATCTGTAATTACATATGGATATTTTTGTAAAATATAATCTGTACGTAATAAATGTTGTGATGTATCATGAAACGATATATTATGTAATAATGAATTATGATGAATACCATTATTACTATTATTATTATTATTATTATTATTACAATAATTAGGATAGTTAGAAGGGAATAATCGATTGGAATTACTTACATGAAATGTAGAATGTAATGAAGGTAGTAACGATGACGGTATTACTCCTGGTGTTGTTGTTGTTGTTGGTGGTGGTGGTGGTGATGATGATGATGATGAATAGGGGGTCATTCCGTATAAATTATGAAGGGAATTATTTAATGATTGATCATTAGTATATTTACAATTGAAATTTATAGGAGTAAGAGATTGATTCAAACGACGTTTAATACGTTTTATTGAATTATTTCGAAATGGTTGATTACTACATATATCAGAATTGTTTTCATTTTTAAATAAACTATGTTCATTTTCTAGAATCTTCTCTGATTTTCTATAGTTTATATCATTATTCATTTCATTTTGTAAATATTTTTTATCTTCAACATGATCAGCAGTAGTTTGTTTTTCTTTCATAATAATATCAAGATGTTTCTCATCATTATTGCTGTTACCATTACATATCTTATGTTTGTTGTTGTCATCTCCTTCATCGTCTTCTTCGTCATCTTCATCCTCCTCCTCCTCCTCCTCCTCCTCATCATCATCATCATCGTCATCTTCATAACTATCATCATTATTTTCAGTTCTACAAGTACTGTCTTCATTTGAATCAAATGCTGAACCAAGTAATAAAGGATTTAAACGTTTTTGTTTTTGTCGTCTATTACAAAACCAAACACGTACAACTTCTTTTTCTAAACCTAATACATCAGCTAATTGTATAATATCTTGTGCTAATGGTTTTGGTTGTTTAATAAAATGATTTTCTAATATACCTTTTACACCAATTTCAATACTTGTACGCTTTTTACGTTTACGTCCTTGTGTTGTAATTTTATCAAGATTATTTGTAGTACCAGTTGAACAATCAGCTTCATGTAACCATTTTTGTAATAATGGTTTTAATTTACACATATTTTTAAATGATAATTGTAATGCTTCAAAACGACATATAGTTGTTTGACTAAATACATTACCATATAATGTACCTAATGCTAAACCAACATCAGCTTGTGTATAACCTAATTTAATTCTACGTTGTTTAAACATTTTAGCAAATATTTCTAAATCATCAGCTGATGGATAATCACCAGTTCCAGGAATTATTGTATTAGTATTATTGTTATGGTTACTATTATTATTATTATTATCATTTGTAATTGTATTGTTATTATGATTATTATTTCCAAGGTTAGTTGTATGCATTGTTTCATCAGTTCTATTATTTTGAAAATAATCCATTCCATTCATAGTTGTTAACGATTCATTGAATCCATGAACTTTTGATAAAATACATGTTGAAGATGGTGAACATGATTCTGTCATATTAATAAATTCATCTGATGTTATATTTGGTTGATATTTTCCTATGGATGGAAGTAATTTACATGATGAATGAATGGATGCATTTATTGTCGATGTTGTATGTGTAAGAGAAGAAATTGATGATGAAGATGAATTTGATGGTAATGTTAATTGTTGTAACATTCCACTGAATATACTTGATGATGATAAAGAAGAAGAAGACGACGAAGAGGATGATGAAATTGGTATGATTGATATTGAAGAATCAACTGATATATGATCATTTAATCTAGGAGTTGATTCTGATATGGAATTTATATGACAAATAACATTATTATTATTATTATTATTATCAGTATTATTATTATTTGTAAAATCTGTTGAGTTTTGATTATATACTAATGAATCAAACAAACATGATGAAGATTCAATTACATTTGGATTGATATGTAAAAGTGTGTTAAAATGGTGCTCATCATATGGATGTAGATTTAATTTTTCATTTACAATTGTATTTATATTATTATTGTTATTATTATTATCAAATCCAATACTACTCGTCACTATATCCATTGAAGCGGGTTGTATACCATTATTATTACTATTACTATTATATACATTCATTAATTCACTAACATGATTCATAAACATCATATTAGAAGATTTTAATTCATGTTTATGAAGTAAGGATTCCTTGATTGAATCTGAATGAGAAATATTACTTATGGAATTGGTCGAAGTCAATAGATTAATTTGTTGATTATATTGATCTGATTCATGTTCGTTTTGATGATGACGTTCTTGTTGTTGCCAGTATACAGATTGTTGAATAGGATTCATATATGTCGGTAAATAAGATTCATTAACAGGGCAATCGAAATAATCTGTCTTATTTATATGACTATTAGAAGTTTCATTGTTGAAATTAATCCCACTCTTGTGTATCAATGAATCTGTTAATGGTGTAGTTTGTGATAAACTAGGCAATGATGTTGTAATTGATGATCCCCTAGAAAATGTATTAAAATTGTTTGAGAATTCATCTGGAATTATTTTTATCTGATCAGCATCTACACTTGAGTTAGAAATACTATTTGTATCTAGTATCTGACCTACATTATTTATACTATTCATTGTAAATAAGTTTGGATTTGAACGGATTGCAAACTCAGATAAACTATTATCATTGGACGTCGAATAATGCAGTAATTTTTCGGGGGGTTTCACATATGTTTTAATTCTATTTAGATCTGTCGTTGAATTAGGAAATGAATCAGAATTATTAACATAAGATAAATTCATTGAATGATATAAAGCATCACTCCTCTGATCAATATCTTCTTCTATATTCCTTTGTTGTATACTATGCATTTTTATTTTCTCATAATAATTCCCATGTTGTTTTATTATCATCTCTGAGAAATTATTTTCTTGTAAATTTATTATAGACTGTTTCGTCTTATTTTCACAGGTTTCATCAATAGAATTACAATGAAGTAAGTTACTATGTGAATCATTTTGTTTATGTGGGACCAATTCTTGATTATAGACTCTGGTTGATAAGATATTTTCATTGGTCTCTAGATAATCTTGAGTGGTACTTACTTGATGCCGATTGTCAGCATCAAAATATTCATTATTGTTACTATTAGGATTACGATTAGTTTCATGTTTAGTTATTTCATCATTTTTCCATTTCATTAATAATTCAGTATCATATTGTGAATGTTCAACAGTATTTTCACAATTTCTTGATTCAATATATAAAGGCATAATATCGGTATTTTGTAAATTATAATTACTTGAATTTGAAGATGGTGAAAACCTACAGTAATTTGTTAGTTGATCATTATTACATAATGGATTGTAATCTCTTCGACCTATACTATTAGGTAACCAATGTATATTATCAGTGATCATATTAGAATGAGTCAAATTTTCCATAGTCATATTATGACTATAAGTTATATCAGTAGTATGATTCAATGTATTACTGTTATTCATAATATTTGATTTTAAAAGATTTTGTGATAATGATGTTGTAGTTATTAGATCTGAATGATTTATTAATAATGATAATTCATGTGGTTTTAGTAGTTTCTCATCATGATTATTATTATTATTATTAAGATCATTTGACCATGTTATTGGTTGTTGATCCCGATTGTTGTCACAAGATGGTAGATCAACTATAGTTTTCGTAGAATTTGTAAATATTCCTTGATTTTTTATAGTAGATTTATAACGATTCCGTAATCCTGTAGTACGTTTATTACTTTTATGTAATATTTGTAACTCTTTAGTTGGATAATGAATATGGGTTGTGTTATGATGATGATTGGGAGTGATAGTCATTGTTGTAGTTATTATTGAAGAATTTGAATTCGTTGTAATAATATTGTCTGATTTAAAATTATGCAATGAATTTGTTAATGCAAATAAAGGTGAATAGTCACAGGCTAATGAACATGCACTTTCTAATAAAGATAATGGATTTAATTCATTTGTATTATCAAATTGATCATTAATATTAATATTATCATTTATCATATTTGATTGATCTGAAAGTATATTGGTAAATGGAAGACTTTTCGTAACATCAGTATTTGTTATTGCTGGTGTCGTTGTTGTTGTTAATGGCCTTATTTTATTGAATGAATTCAATTGAGCATGATGTATTAATTTGTTATCCTCATTACAATAATCATAATCATTATTATTATTATTTTGTTCAATTAATCGATATGTGAGTGATGAAGATACTGGCAATGTTAAAGACGATAATGATGATGATGATGCTGATTGGGATGACAATAATTCTTTATTTGTAATATTTAAATTAGTTTGATATGTTCCCATTAACAATGGATTCATTCAATAAAGCATTAGATGTATATGTGTACATTGGCAATGATTTCATATGTCTATAGACATTGGTTAGTATATATGTGTATGTAATTACTGTATAGAAATTCTATACACAATAGATTGTTTAATCGATGGATAAATGTGAATAAATTATATAATACTGTAGAATTTCAATGAGCAATAAACTTGTAAGGTAGTGAAAAAGAATGTATATTAGAATTCTTAAATATATCTAACTACTACTACTACTATGTATTCGATCATAGGGTAGTAGTATTCTAATCCTTAAAAAGTATACAGGCAGTTACTGTCATGGGTAGGCAGTCAGGCAGACATGCAGGCTTATGTTAATTTATCATAAAATTACCCGACGTTATGTTTTTGTAATTAAAGTAGTAAGAGAAAGTAAGAGTGAAAATATTTTTCAATGGTTATTTGATTGGATAAAAGTTTACTAAAGAATATCTAAAGATTATACTGGTCAATGAATTTACGCATATTATCAAATACGATAAAACGAAGGGAGGTTGAAACACTATCATATAAACATTGAATACTAGACAGGGGAGGTAGAATAGAAACTTAATGTGTTTCCAATATTTTTATAATGAAATAAATAGAGGGATGAACGACCAAACCATCCAGCTCAGAGAACAAAACTCCACCAAAATAGAGGGATGAACGGATAGAGATTGTATGGAATAAGCGATAAATATTATAAGCTTAAGGATTATTGAACAAGATGGGTTGATGATTAGATATATTATTAGTTGTAAATTACACACATACACAGAGAATAAGAAATGTAAAGAGAGTGAAAACAAGGGGAAAAGAAATAAGAAAAAATCAATTTATTTTATAGGTTGAACGTGAATTTAAACAAAAAAACAACAACAGAATATTCCCTTAGAACAAACAGCTTGAGAGAAAAGGAGACAAAAATACTCAAGACTGGTTAACATGACGAAATTGATTTTAAGAAAAAAAAAAGAAGAGGGAAACAGAAGATTTGAACATTTCTTCATTGCTCTTCATTTTATATTGATCACCTTGATCTTAAAATTATTTTTGCCCAATTAATTTGTAAATGTATCCCAATATTTTGTACGTATGTAAGTATTGATTATTAATTTAGTGAATAAGTAGGTATTCGGTAAGACAGAATATATAATTAGTTTGTTTATACACAGATCGATGAGCAGATCAAATTCTATTGATCAGGTTATAATATGACCACTAGTTGAAGTAATTGAGTTTTGATGTAAGGTCGTTGGATGTAATAGATTATAAGTACTAGTTATATTTGATATTAATTAAAACTCAATGATCAATTAACATAAATATCTATATCGTACAACAAGTCAATGCCAACCTCAATAGCTCACTAATCATGTCTCAAACTTTCAAACTGAGAAATATGAGTTTCAATCCTACTATAAGTATCAGTTCCTTCAATAATTCACACAAGCTTTTTTGATGAGTATCAACTAGCATGAAATCTATACTCGACATTTCATGTTAACTGCCCCCTCCCCATTAACTTATATCGAGTTTATTTGTATTCTATAAATTTTTGGTGGCTTTCACTTCATTTTGATGGAATAAAATTCTACATTATGATGCTTTGAAATGAAACAGTTTTAAATATGCAAATATCTACATTCTGAAGTCAAATATTAGTCATTGTTACTAGATATTTTCACAATGCAGTTATGGTACCGGATAACAAGTAAATTTATGGACAGTGATTAGTTAAACCAATTCCGCTGATGGTCTATAATTATCCTGATTGTCAGAGATTTTGTTCTCTGAGCTGGATGGTTTCATCGTGGAGCTCTCATTGTTATTCTAAACGACATCATCAACACAAACTTCAGGTAGAAGTGAAATGTTCGAATATCTCCACATATAACCTACAACTTATCATGTCAACATCGATCTTGATTGATTGTTATTGACTTTTAACCTATCACTATATGTTTCTTTATTCTGATTGTACCTCTGTTTGATCTGATTCTTGGTCCTGTATTTATATATGATTTTTCTGACTTGTTTATAGATTGGATCGCTTTCCATGTGTTTATTGATTACTGATTGAAAAATAAACAGAAATTCGCACACTTCACTTCTACCTGAAGTTTGTGCTGCTGATGTCATTTAGAAAAACGATGAAGGCTCAACGGCCGAATCATCCCACTCACAGAACAAAACTCTACCCAGATCATCCACCTGAGCTTCAAATCTCCACAATCTCAGAGATTTACTTACAGTTCAAAAAAACGATTCGATTCTACAGACCTACCGTAAATAGTATAAAAAATTGAAGACCGGTATTTTTATTTTTATTAAACAAAACCTAAATTTGTGTTTTGTTTTAATATTTGATGAACAGAATTATGACCGGAGCAGCAGATCATTTTAGTTAGATTAATCAATGCCTGTGTGATTACTTTCATCAGCACTTTATGTATAAGACGGTGATTGATAGTTATTCATCAGTCATCAAATTTTTGAAAAATAACTCATTTCTTAATTAGATAAAAATGTAGTTTTCACGAGTAAAATATTAAATTCGCTTGGTGTTGTTTTACTCATATTTTCCGATTGTTATTTAGGATTGCAATTAATCAGTCTCATATTGGTATATGTGCATCCTGTGCGGAATGTCTTAGTATTGCCCTAAGTCACAAGTATTATATGCAAAGATGGATGGTGGCTAACAGTGGAATCTAGGATGCGCGTTTTGCTCCAGTAGCGACTCGTCGAGTGGGTATACCTGTATCCTTGTTTAAAAAGCTTGTGACTTAAGGCTATATTAAGGTAATCCACACAGAATGCACATATGCCAATATCAGACTGATTAATTGCAGTCCTAAACATTAATTAGAGGATTCAAACAAACAACAAAAGCTCACTTGACTGCACAAGCTAATGGCTATTAGGACTCAGTAGCTAAGTGGATAATGCGACGGCTAGGTTTGAGTCCCGGAGTGAACATCAACTCTGGGATGCAGGTGCATCCAGCTGACGAGCCCCAACTGGGACGAAACATGAGTCCTGGATCCTACTGCTAGCTACTCTCCATCTTTGCTTAATAAAATATTGTTTGTTTCATCCAAATAGTTTCTTAATATTGTGTTTGGTAATTAAACCATCCAACGTTTAACTATCAGAAACCGGGTTCAAATATCTCTCTTTTACTTTTCTTCGAATAATATGTATCAACCCTCTTAGTAAACATCTATTCTTTGTAAATAATGAGCTGAAGGATGAGAATTATTTACCACTTCTGTATGCAAAAGTATACGATAGTTATACAATAATATCTAAACTAAGTTATTTAAAATAGAACAATTCCAAGTAAGAAATGATTTCATTAAATGAATCATCATTAAACACAATATAGAACATTAAAAGACTTTTTCTGTTACCAAAAATCAAATTACATTCTCTTTTTTTTGTTTTTCAACAGACAACAGAATAAATGATCCATTTTGAAGTAAATTCCTTTTTCATATTCACCCCATTTCCTCATTGATGTAACAAAATCTCCCACCTGTACCATTGAAGTAGTTGATATTCTTGTCTCATTAAATGAGCACGATCATAGTAAATACAGTTAATGATTATTTTCTTATTCTCCATAACTATAGAAAGAAATCAAATAATGATAATAATAACAATAATAATAGAATGGAATTATGTATCGTAATGGACTTAATGAATCCACTTACAACCTTAACTATTCATTAAGACAACCTTAAAAATGAAACTGTTTTAGGAAATTAAAGCACTGATTATTGAGATGGTGGAGATTTGTAGCTCAGGTGGATGGTTTTGATGGAGTTTTGTTCTCTGAGTCGGATAGTTTGGTCGTGGAGCTTTCATCGTTCTTCTGAACGTCATCATTAGCACAAACTTCAGATAGAAGTGAAGTGTTCGAAAAGCTGAAATAAGTTCGAAAATTTCTCTGTAAATGAGTAGTTTCTCTTGAAAGTTAAAAAACATAAACATGCGATCTTATAATTGATAGCATAAAATAATTTGAAATTGTTTCGATTTCCCGATAGTGGGTAGTATGAAGAACCAAAACAGGCCTTCTATTTGAGATTCATTTTATTAATGACGCTTACACTGAGATTAGAACTCAATACTTATCGCTTCTAATACTAACATGTCATTATGACTCTACAGATTGATGGACAACGCATTCGTACCAAAACTATAAACAGTGGATTCTAGTCTCAGTATGAACATCATCACTATTATACAGATGGATCCTAAATAGAACCAGATATTATTTCTGGATCCCACTGTTACCTACAATTCATATATATATATATATATATATATATATATATATATATATATATATATATATATATATATATATATATATAGTTGAGATCATGAGTCAGTTGAAGCTAAACCACCATGGAAAACCTGGGTCAGTTGTGAGATAGAAACTCACTGAAGACAATGGTAGATATGTCTCTCAATTTCGTTGGTTGGTTTAAGTTATACATTAACACCATTGGATGCCGGCTCAGTGATCTAGTGGTTAAGCGCTCACGCGCGAGACTGATAGGTACTGGGTTCGAATCTCGTGAGGCGGGATTGTGGATGCACACTGCTGAGGAGTCCCACAATAGGATGAAACGGCCGTCTAGTGCTTCCAGGTTTTCCATGATGGTGTAGCTTCAATTGACTTATAATCTCAACTATTGAAAGCTCAATATCGAATTATTTGTTTCGAGATTAATTAAAATTCAGTCCTAAATATCAACAATGGAATAATCCAAACTTTTTAGAATAATAAAATAATTTTCAGATTTATCATAAAAACACCGTAACAGTGATAAGTTGCACTTATTGGTCTTTGAAAATATAAGTTTATATACCATGGTACTTTTATTTACATCAGATAATATTTATCTATTTACTTGGTTTTTTGATGGGTTTGTGTCCGTCAATAATAAGACTTGATTTCGGTTTAATTAATATTGATTTTAATTATCCTGACTGAATTTTGATCACTCTTAATCGATATTCGTCCATTCTAAGTGGATAACCTTGAAATAGCCATCATTAAATATATGAAAGGTGGTGGGATCCAAGACTCCGGTTTCGTCCTGTTTGGGACTCATCAGTCTAATGTACCTCCATTTTAAGGCTAATATTTACACTGGGACTTGAACCCAATATCTTTCAATCCAAACATCCAACGCATTATACATTAGGCTTTCATCTTTTCTAAAAAAACTTATGACATAATGTCTATAGCCAGGTAATTCACACAAGATGCACATATGTTGACTATGATCTATCGAACTTCAGTCAATAACATCAGCAACTAGATAATTCAAACCATTACATATTGAATTAAATTTCCTGTCTCTTTCATCAGCTAGTGGCTTTTCAGACTCACTATATATATATATATATGAAATTCTATGTTGAATTCCACCACTCATCAGTTTAATCTTAAATGCGACATCCAAAAGCTTTTGTGAAAGTTTGATGAAGTGTACTTTTAGGAAGCCTTACATTAGGATGAAACATTTACGTATTATCAGTAATGAGAACTAACTTCAAACTGAATACTTTCACAAACTCCTTACCTCAATATAGAATAAGTAGAGTATGACTAGGTCAAGAATCCATGACAGGCACTGAGTCATATTTTGTGAATTGTCAACTGGATGTATTTTCATCTGAATGTTAATGTTCACGACCGGTTTCGATTCCAGTACTTTACACCCAGAACACCCTACGCTTTACCCACTGAGTCTCTATCTCGATGTTGATAAATTATTATTTAAATGATTATTATATATTAATGACATCATGACAACACAAATACAAGTATATGTATAACACACGTTTAAAACTATACGATCATTAATTATTATTGTTATCATTATTACTACTGCCTAACATGGACTGTTCTTTAGCGACATGTTCAAGCATGATTATTTTCATATTCCAATTACAAACCAGACTTAAGTGTCATAAAGAATAAACTTTTTTAAATTCATTAATGACAAGTTCATCTGAATTCATTTTGTAGATGGAATTCATAATGATTGTCTCAAGGTATTTTACTGAGGTATGCTTGTCAATGAAAAAAAAACAAAAAAACAAAGTACTTGATTACTGATAAAAATATCCTGTCACCATCATCATCATAGATTGGCATTTATGACCTAAACATGGTTGATAACCTTCATTGGACATTAAACATGTCAACAAAATGTATATACACGTAGAATATTAATAAAGAAACCTGGATCATAGACAATTTTAGATCTTTGTCAGTTTTATCATGTTGTTGAATTTAAACCCATTAATAAATATGAACACATTTTGTACTGAATCTGTCTTATTAGATGTCATGTATTTCAATACTTTTTTTTTTCATTACAAAAAACAAAACATTTTTATTTGAACTTTAGAGGTTGTAAAGGATTGTCTGATCGCGTCTACAACAGATAGATAGATATATATAACGTGGTGCTTCTTTCATTTTACCTTTGATCGGTTTTCAAAGAGACTTTCATTGGATCACCTATTTGTGTTTATCTGATCCTATATGATAATATTGACGGTTAATTGTTTTTAATGAATCAATCAAGTTGGTTTCAACTGACTATACATTATTTTTCTCTAGTTTTAGGTATATAGAAAAAATCGACACAAACACAAATCATTTGCATATTCTTCATTTATTATTATAACTAGAGAAGAAATATAGATTGATCAAGATTATAATGGCTGTTTGAATAAAGTTTTATTTTTCAAACAAAAACATTTTTACAGACGGTAATTCAAACGATACTTAACAGATGCGTTTTTTATTTTCTTCATAATTTGGGGGGGCTATTTCTGTTTTAGATTTCTATGTCATCTTCCGATGTCATTGGTAAATTGTTGTCTAATTGCTCACGGAATCGATATTACAAATGACGATTCCTATCACAATGAAGTTTGTTATTCAGCTTATGGTTATTACTAACTACTTAGGTCAGTGTATAACTATTCTGATTTCAATGAATAGTTCTGCGTCAGTGAAATCATTCAAAGGTGGATCGAGTAAATGAACCTAATAATAATAATAATAATAATAATAATAATGTCAAACACAAAATCGGAAAACACCGTAATTCAGGAATAAGATAAGATCTCATCAAAGGGTTTCACATTACCACAAATTAATTGAAGTTGAAAATGAAAAGTTTTGAATTCTAATTGAGGGACTCACTGGTAAAAATTTTAGGTTTAATCTCCATAGAGTGATTGCTTCATATTATATTGAGTCATGATAAACTGAAACAATACACTTATCAAGTAATTCTTGATTCTCAATGGTTCTTTATTTGATTTCATTTCGTAATGAACAGTAAATTCAGATCGAACTATCTTCTACAAACCATCAGATAAAATGGAATACTTTCTGTTTACACATTTCAATTTAGTTATTTCTTGGTGACAATAAACAGTAAAATAAATTTCAGTAATTGAGACCATGAGTCAATTGAAGCTAAACCACCATGGAAAACCTGGAGGTACTCAGCAATGTGCATCCACGATCTCGTCTTGCGAGATTCGAACCCAGGGCCTAACCACTAGATGACTGAGCCAGCATCTAGTGGTGTTCATATCCAACTTCAACCAGTCCAAGAAATTGAGCGACATATCCACCATTGACTTCAGTGAGTCACTATCTCACATCAGACCCGGTTGAACTCCACTGGTCATGGCTTCTCACTAGAACTCCAGAAAACACCTCATCAAGCCAGTCACGGAAGTCCAGTGCTTCTAGGTTTTCCATGGTGGTCTAGCTTCAATTGACTCATGAAATTACTATAATATCCACAAAAAATCCTTCTGATAGTAAAATAAATGTAAAAGTTGTACAAATGGAATATTTGATTTTAAAATATGAAATATATGACTGTTACACTCTTCCAATTCATGTAATAAATATAGTCTTTCAATATCTACTATTTTACCATTAAAAAAACTTATGTAACAAAGAAATATAGTTTGTAGAATTTGAAGCAATAGCCTCTGCATCAGTAGGCCTCAACATACACAAGGGAAAAAGCAAGATCCTCAAACACAACACGGAGAACACAAACCAGCCCAATCACACTTGATAGAAAAACTCTGTAAAAAGTAGAAAAGTCCATGTATTTGAGTAGCAGTATAATCAATGAAGAAGGAAAATCTGATGTAGACGTAAAGGCGAGGATTGGCAAAGCGTGGGTTGCATGGAAATCAAAACAACTGCCAACCGATATCAAAGTCACAATCTTCGATATGAGTATCGAGACAGTCCTACTCTACTGAACTGAAACTTGGAGAACTACTACAACCATAATCAAAACAGTACAAGTATTTATAAATAATTGTCAACGTAAGTTACTCAATGTCTATTAGCTAGATACATCAACAACAACCTACTGTGAGAGAGAACAAGCCAGCTTCCATCTGAACAGGAAATTAGGAAATCACGCTGAAATTGGATAAAACATGCATCAGGGAAATCATCAAACTTCATCACAAGGCACGTGCTTACTGGAAATCCTGAGGGGAAACAGAAAAATGGAAGGTCGAAGAAAAGTTTTGGAGACAATTCTAATCTATAATCAATTGCCAATACATTACATGTAATTAGGTCTTGCGATTATTTCATTCATTTGGTTCACTTTACATACTCAAACAAACCCAAAACAATAATTAAGTCGGAATAATATAAATTATTTGATTTCGTAGCTTTCCATTAACTGCTTAAAACCATATATGTATTAAAGTGTAACACTAGGATATAGTATAATATGAAGCAATTGACAATGATAACAGAAAGGACTAGAATAAAAAAGACTATATATATATGCATATGAATAAGTGTGAGGTTATATACAGATAGAATTCAAAAACGTCAAAGATCAGGTGGTAATTAAATAAAGTTTGGAAACTGATGAGGTGGATCTTATGATAATTATAGAATTTACAAAGAGTTTATTTAACTTTAGAGAATTTAATGAATAGTTATATTTCCTTTCGATAATAGTAGTGAATAAAGCACAAAAATGTGACGTTTCCCTGGATTTAGCTAAAGTCACATTGAAAATGGTAGTGTATCTGTGCAAGTGTTTCTCATCCGTTAACTTCAAACACATCTGATTGTGTTCATTGCACTCATAGACAATGTTATCATTTAAAAAAGAAGAAATTAGTATATATAGTATAGTATATATTCCATGGTTGTACAGTTAGTTAAGTGTGAATGTGGGGAAAATATAATAAGTAAGGGAGTTATTTACATAATAAGGGTCACCACCCAAATGTCCATTATGTATCTTAAAGCATCTGCAAGTAAATATTAATAGGTTTTTCCGTATGGAAAGTAACTCTCTTTACTCAGCATATGTTCCTCATATAATTGGGCTTATTAAGTGTCATTAATGTACAATATTAACTGGATGCATAAAGAATGTTATATAAAACATGTGAATCAGTGTTCCCAGAGTGTGAACTTTTATTTGATTACTGAGTCACCGATAAAACACACGTTCTTGATTTTACTGCTAACCACATTCCTTCGTTTCTATATAACTTATATCATAATGGATATTATCGAATTAGTCAGCGCTTGATGTCAATTTGCCAACAAAGATTTATCAGATTTTAATCCCTTGTAATAAGAATGTGATAGCTCACACCTTTCTTAATCATAATACGAGCATTATACCCAATCGAAAAAATTAATACTTTCCTGAACTTATTAGATAAGTGGGTAACTCATTGAACATATGAACTAAAAGATAGTAGGTTCAAGACCATTAACACTATGATCATTTGACCAGTACCAAAATGGATATCCTATATTTATTTAAGTACTATCCACTATCCTTTTTATCCTATATATTCTCTATATTTTGTCTTTTTATTATCACGGTAACTATCATTATTTGAACTTATTTGATATTCATCTTGTTGATTACATTTCACTGTATTATTAGATCATTAACTAAATAATGAACTTATTCATAATCTTCTTAAGTCATTGAATAGTTAGGAAGGGGGGAGGTATTATGTACACCAAGAGATCAGATTTCTTATTTCAAATTTACTGAATTGATTAGTTTCTACCTGTTTAATTTTTTTTTTAATAATTTTATCTTAAAATGTTTATTTTAAAATAGATTTTCTTGTTTCTTTTTTTGTTTTTTTACTCTACTCATGATGAGATTTGTAGTTTTTTTATATTATAAGAGAGCTTTAATTCATCTTAAAATACACATGGGATAGAAGCAGTGACCAGTGGAGTTCAACCGGGGTCAGTTGTGAGTTAGTAACTCACTGATGATATAGGATATATGTTTAATATATTTTCAATGTTATATACTACTTAATTGTTACTTTTTATCAAATATCATTTTTTGTTATGTAAATATTAACATATACTTAATAGTTTTCTAAAGATTATAATCTTAAATGTTTTTATAATAGAATGAAGGATTGTTAAATTACATTTCGATAATATGAATAAATGACATAGTAACACATGTGATTTATGTTCAATTAATAAATGGACTAGTTTTGTAGAGTTGATGTTGTTGTTGTAATTTCTATCTGGATTAAAATGAATTCAGCTTAAACTTGGTTAAAGTACATGAGATTACAGTTTAAGTGAATTTTTTATAATAAAAAAAGATTCAGAAAGGGTTTTGTGGAGATTGTAGTAATTTCAACAGTTGAGATCATGAGTCAATTGAAGCTAGACCATCATGGACAATCTGGAATTACTGGATGGCCATTGCGCCCTGGTGCGAGACAGATATGTTCGGGGTTCGAATCCCGCGAGGCGGAGCCGTAAATGTGCACCACTGAGGAGTCCCACAATAGGACGAAACGGCCGTCCGGCAATTCCAGGTTTTCTATGGTGGTTTAGCTTCAATTGACTCATGATCTCAACTGTTAAAAAAAGTATCAAAATTGTCTATACGATACATTGTTGGAAGTTGGACGATAATTGATTGATAACATATTTGATGACAACTGCATCAGTTTTTTCTTTAAAAAAAGTGTCCATTTCGATCATTGGTTACTTAGTTATTAGCTTAATTGGTTCATGCTTACCATGATCTTAGATTAAAATGATAAATATATACTGTTGAGAAATTTCAAATTTGAAATGACAAAAGCTTTTCAGTTATCCTTGGATCTTCAATATTCATCGAGCTTATATCAACATATGATTAAATGTTCCTATTCCATATTACTCTATGGTGAATAATAGTGAATTTGATGGTATTTCTTTTCATTAATTTTAAGTTTATTAAGTAAATAAATCTTTACCTTGTAATTGGTTAATCGCTTCTCAGATCAATTGATTATGTCAAGAACATTCAATAATCTCCATAAACATTTAGACTGATAATTACCCTATGCTCACAAGTGACTAATTTAAAGAAGTTTTGGGATTTCAGTGAGAAGCAGTGACAAATGAAGTTCAACCGTGTCAGATATGAGACAGTTACCTATCAATGATATTAAATGATGGTTGCACAGTATCTCTAATTGATTGGATTTAGATATATTCACCATTGGATTCTGTCTTAATGTTCTGGAGGCTAACGCTGAAGATCGCAGTCTCGATCCCCTATGTTAGGGTTGTGTATGCGCACTGTTAAGGAGTCCCGAACTAAGATGAAATAACTGTCCGGTGCCTTCTGGTTTTTAAAGTATGTCTAATTTAGGTTGGTTCGTGATCTCAATGCCATAAATGGAAGTTCATGACAGTTGTATACGGAACTATCAGTCAACATCTTCGACAGTAAATCATTGACTACTTGGTCATACAGTAACAAAATATATATTTGTTCGAATGCATTAATCATCATAAAGTGATATTAGCTAACGAACCACTGAAAAAACTTGAAGTAGTGAATAGTTATTTCGTTCTAATTCAGGATTCTTCAACAATATTAGTTACCCATTTCTTTTCGAAAAGGATCGAGCACCTGACTTTCAAATAACATAGCAAGAACTTTCACTACTAAGTCAGTGAATCACATCTCAACTGTCTATATTTCTTAAGCTTCGGTTTATTCCTTTATTAATTAAACGAAAATGAGAGGAAGTTAAATAAATACTTTTAGTTATTCATAGTTTTATAAAGTGATCAGAAACTATACATCATAATCATAAACTTTAATTAGTCCTCTGTCTCTCTCTCTCTCTCTACCTCCCTCCTTCCCTCCCTCCCTCGACTCAGCTATTCTTCTTAGTTTTATTTTCGTTGAATTTACAGAATTCGTAAAGATGTATGGCATAAGCTAGTCATGTGTTTTCATAAGATCTATTTCTCCGAACTACCAACTTGTATTAACACACAATTTGATGCACACAAATGAATTTATATAACAGTACATGAGTACATGTTAACAATGAAAGTTTTCTTTATATATTGTTTATTCATATGCTTACACACATTCAAGCTCATTACCAAGTCAAATTAGGTTTGAATGATTATCTGTGTAAGGCATATGGTCGATTTGTGATTGTCAATATATATATATATATATATATATATATATACAAAGTACTAGTGAACAGGTAAATGAAAGAGGAAGTAGTTATGTGGCGATCAAAGATGATTGATTATTGTACATGTGTTTATGAAAACATCGGTGTTAAAATGGATCTTATCACCATAGCAACCGTATTTTCTATATTGTGTAATCGAATATATATATATATATATATATATATATATATATATATAAAGGGTCATGACCTATTAAAAGCAATGAAACATATTCTACATTTTCAAGAATACAATCCGAGCTTCTGTATAGAAATCATATCTGACGAATCCAGTGGTAAATTAGTGCTCAACTAAAATAACACTAGCTTTTTGTAAGCAATGATGGATAGTGGCTAGCAGTGGAATCCAGGACGCGCGTTTCGCCCTATTTGGGACTCATCAGCTGGATGTATCTACATCTCAGAGTTGATGTTCGCTCTGGGACTCGAACTCAATACCATTCGCTTCAAACGCCACATATACCGATAACAGACTGATCAATTTCAGTCTTAAACCTCAACGGGAAGATACAAGCCAAACAATACCAAGTGAATTTAAAATAACTTTAATTTATTTAAGTGACTAATTTGAAAATAGTTCTTATTGGAGAGATTGAAATGATCTTAAAATATCATTGAAAAATATTTTTTTTAAATGATGGAAAATGATCGAATCCACGCTCAGTGCTTCCTAGAAGAAGAGGTTTGTGGAGTTGAACAAATTAAAATTGTCTCTAGTCAATTAAAGTATATAGTGATCATTATTTATTAATCTTTTAAACAATAATCAATGAATATACGTTGAATGACTTCGAAACAAGTCAATATCCATCCATCCCTTTAACTTCTATAATCCTTTTCTAAACTAGGAAACACCTATTCAATCATTCTAATTATCTTTAATGTTAAATCAGTCTACTACTATTGTGATAATATTTTTATCTGTGAAATTGATTAAAACAAGTAACATAAATAGAATTGGATAATTGTTATGTAATACCTTAAACTGATTGAAATTGAAATTGTACCTTTGTACAACAACCTAATGGCTCTAATAGTTAACTGTTAGCTGTGAAACCCAATTATTCTTGTTTGAACTCCTGGTAGAGCTATGAATGGACAATCCCTAGGAAACCTATACTAAGGTCAGATAAATTTCAAGTGATTGATTAAGATCATGAACCGATTGATGTTAGACCACCATTGAAAACCTGGAAGCACTGGACGGCCGTTTCATCTTATCGTAAGACTCCTCAACAGTGTGCATCCACAATCGCGCTCGCGGGATTTGAACCCAGGGCTTTCAGTCTCGCGATTTCGGTTTCCAGAGGTTGTTTAACTAACATCAGTCTATGTTATAAATAATGAAACTTACACAGTATCCCATAACAATGATCTAAAAGTATAATAATTACGTAATTTAAAACATTTTATTTATATTAGACCAAATTAATATTTTTACAAGCATTCTACTTATGATCTTTGACAGTTAATTATTATATAGATAGCTTAATTCATTAAATGGGAAGAATGTAAACTAGAAATCTTAGATAAATCTTCTGAGATGAATAAGAATACTTGTAGCTTATTTAAGTGATTTTAGTAGACGTCCATTCGATAAGCTGAATAGTTCAATCGGGAAGTATTCATTATGCTTCTGTAAGACATCATCAGTATAAACTTCAAATAGAATTATTGTGTTAGAATATCTCCATATATACCTGTGAGCTTGTTCTGTCGTTGAAACTCCACTAAGATAAACATTTTATTCTATTTACTCATTAAAGTATAGTGTACACTATTAGGTTTTCTGTGATTAGAGTACACCTCGACTACTTTAAAACTTCATAGTTAATGTTATTTAATGTTTAAATAATTCATTATTGAAATCTAACAACAGAGCAATCAAGTACTTAAAGCATTCAAGCTGAATAACGTAACATTTGTGTATTGAAACATTAGCTAATAATTGCAACTATCTAACTAGTACTATAACAAAATTTCTCAAATTGAAGCATTCATTTAACTACAGTTAATCATTCAATGGCAACTATAAATGGCATTGTGGTATTTGGTCATATAACCCACCAAATTCACCTGATGCTCAAGTTTTACAATATGCTTATATATATATTTATTCGAAGTTTTTAAACAAAATTTCATTACGATGATAGTAATCATGTGTATAATAATATATACATCTTTTAATGTGAGTTGATCAGAGATAGTTGGCAGAGAAGCCTATACCTGTCTCCTTTTGGTTGGCATCCATCGGCAACACCTATACACAATCTTCTGGAAACTGGCTCTCATTAAGCGATCCAAATCAGTGTGACCCAATTTCACAGTCTCAAAGGTTGCCACTAACTTATTCGATGAGGAGACGTTATTGATAATATATTAGACCCTCCAAAAAGAGTACCAATTATGTGTATTTTTCAGAACTACCTTGTTGGCGAGTACCAACTAGCACGAAACCTAGATTCAAGGTTTCCTTCTAACTACATTTAATTAACTAACATCCGGACCTAAGCTTATGATGTCAATTCACTTAAACTATTGGGTGAACCGTTACTTAACCACCGCTAAAGGACTATCAAATATTTACTTAAGTATGAATAATCAAATCAATATGTAATATCATAAACTAGTAGGCAACTGATGAATAGTGTCATTTATGCTTATAACCGTGATCCTATTGTAAATTACACTATTACATTTAAACTGTTATCACTCATAAATGTTTCTTTTAAGTTGTTAAGGTAAACGTAACCACAGAACAGATATTTAAACATATTTTGTTGTTGCTCTATATCTTTTAGTTAACCATCAATAATACTTTGGATAAAATGTCATCGTTGATTGTTTCATAGAATAGCACATAGAATAATAAACACTGCCCACGTACACATACACAACAATACTCTAACATTTATTCACATTGTTCATTTCATTTCACCTGTTTGTTCTTTTTTTTATAAACCGCGGGAAAAGATCTTTTCGTTATACTTTAATATTTTATAGAAAATGAAAAATGATCAAAGGTATCACATGAAAAACCTTCATGTATAGATTTTTGTGCATGTTTACGTGGGTGTATATGTGTGTTTGTGAATGTATACATGTATATATACATTATGTTTGTGCCTATTCGTAAGTTTATATTATTATACTTTGACATAATAGTTACAAACACCTACTCTAACAAAACATAACAACAATCGGAAAACTTATCGGATGAACTCTATAATGGAATTGATTAAATCTGACCAGAAAAAAAAGTGAGGTATACAATGTGTATGTTTGTGTACGTGTGTATATAAAAACAAAGAAGAGAGAGATAGAGAAGAATTGCTTAGCCTCATTTGCAAACCAAATTAGCACAAATGAAATAGAGAAATAAATAAAATAAAATAACAATTATACATTGAAATAAAAACTGAGTAACTAGTTAGTTCGTTATTGTTAGTGAAAGAAATAGACAGATGATTAACACAATGTTGACCATATTGACAAATGCAAAAATGACTGAAATAGAGATGATAGTGATAGAAAATAATTGAATGAATAACATAAACAGTTATAGTGTGGAAATATGTTTAATAAAGTAAAACTTATGAACAAATGTTTCATTTTAAACTTTAGTAGGTGAATGATATGTATTTAGTTAAATAATATATTGATTCATAAGTTGTACAGGTTTAAACATACAAATAATAAACTGGAAGAAAAGAGTCCCGGAGTGAACATCAACTCTCGGGATGCAGGTACATCCAGTTAACAAGTTCCAAAAGAGGATGAAAGCGTGCGTCCGAGATTTTACTGCTAGCTACCATCCAATTTCTGCTTATAATGTTTATGACTTAAGGCAATATCTATGGCCAATGGTAAGCAGTGGAATCCAGGACGCACGTTTTGTCCCATTTGCGACTCGTCAGCTGGATACATCTGCATCCCGAGGGTTGATGTTCGCTTTGGGACTCAAACCCACTACCGTTTACTTCAAACGCCATCACCTTATCCACTTAGTTACTCAGTTCTGATAGCTACTAACTTGTGCAGACGGGTGAAATTTTAATTCATTTTGTACTGATTGTTTTAATCTTCCTATTAATGTTTAGGTCTGTAATTTATCAGTCTCATATTGGCATATGTGCATCCTATGCGGATTGTCTCAATATTGTCTTGAGTCACAAGTACTATAAGCAAAGATGGATGGTGGCTAACAGTGGAGTCCAGGACGAGTCTCGAATAGGACGAAACGCGCATCTTGGAATCCACTGCTAGCCGCCATCCGTCTTCGCTTTCAAAGAATAATCTTATTTACATACACAGAATTTTGTTTACGGGGGTTTCCACTGGAAGGGAATTCTAAAATGGTGTTAGTTGGTCGGTTAAATCGATAACAAATCTTGGACCAATATTTTGTATTAACAGGGACTCGTTACCGCTGAAGAAACTGATGCTCTTCATATAATTTAACCCAGTACTACTCAGTTTCGAATTCCGATACTGTACCACTGAAGCAGTCAGATCATGACTGATCTTATGAATGATAAAGATATCTAAACTGACTGATTAGTTATATTTTACAATGATCATTTTTATTTTATCCATGGTGCTGATTGACTAAAGAATCGTGATATCGATTGCTATCCAATGATCAACCAGTGTATTCCGAAGGAAATAATTTTGTTGTTTATACATGAAAATGTAATAAAGTCTTCAAATCTATACACCTTTTTAAGGATAACTTTTATCATGAAAAACCATTATCACAAACCAAGAAACACTGAGCAGATATTGCATTCTATCTTAGAACACGTTGAAAGTGTTTGATTTTTAACCTGGAAAATATAAAATCTGTTATGTTGTATGAATACTGCAAACAAACTATTGATTGGTGTAGAATACAAATGAAAAAAAGCAACTTCTCCATAATATTCTATATCTAAGCTTAATGAGAAAAATAAACTACTATAACTAAAACTAACTAATGTTAGACATATAAGCCATAGAGTGGCAACACATTACTGTAATGTATAAGTACTAGTCACAAAACCTGAAGGTCCCTCCCTGGTAAAACTGTGAATGGCGACTGCCTAGAAGTTTCATACTAAAACGAAACAGTTGTCTAATGCCCCTTGGTTTTCAATGATTGTTTAACTGAAATCAGTCATTGATACAATCAATAAAATTCAGCAATCTGAATGAAACCCCATACTAATACTGTTCAAATCGAAGTGCCTTTTGGTCGAATGTTTCAATGAAATATATTACTTTAATCGAATAAATCAATAATATGAAATGAATAGGATAATAGAATACACAACATAAATTCAATTTCATTGTTAAACCAATGATTTGTGAGCTGTTTATGTCATAATTTTACAAATAATATTGATCATCTATAGATAATTTATAAAACTATGTAAAACCCCTTTTCTTATTCTCCTCCTCTTATCAATAAATTATTAATTACAGTGAATTAATCTCATTTATCAATTAATATATACTACTGAAATAAAAGACTGTAAATTAAGAATAAAGAAACCCCCACCCACACACACACACACTTACCCACCAATAAACACAGAACACAACCTGTTACCATTTTTTTTAAAAAAAAATAATATTTTGTCTATTAGGTATCATATTTAGTAAAACGTAGGACAAAAAACCCAGGTTCTTTTACTCTCCCTATTGTCTTCATAATTTATTACGATTAGTTTCGTTTTGTCTGTCATGTCTTCTTGTTTGTTTGTTTATTTTTTATGGAAAAAAACCCACATTATAAGTTCTGATTTATTTATCCTCTTGGATTTTGTTTTCCATTACTATTATTATTATTATTTGTTTATTCCTACCTATCTAGATACATCCTAATATTTGGTTATTTGATTTTGCTTTCAATCTAAAAACAGGTTTTAGTTTACTTAACTTATCAAGTCAGTTACTTAATTCGTCAGTCAATCAGTCAGTCAGTCGATCAACTGTCAATCTTTCCAGTAATACTGTAGTGAACAAGAACACCAGTGGGGACAATTGAATGTGCTTAACATAAAATTACAGGATTTGTTAATAAAGTCTAACAATCATAAAGTCAATGCTTAATTTGCAAAATGTCCACCAATTGTCTCAAAATGACTCAGACTTCATTGTTTTTGCATTTTCATACAAATTGCATTCTGTTCCCATTCTTTACTGTTCAATCCTCTTGTCTCTCTGCTGCCAGACCTTCTGTTCACGACTAACATCATATACTACTCACGTCAATATAAGTAGCACACACCATAATACTACATGAATTTTATTTATATAGATTAAAATACTCTTCTAGATAAAAGTGATGTTGGATTGTCCTGGTAGTTAATTGAGTAAAAAAATATGGCGTGTACACATAGAAGGGATAGTTAGTTCTAATAAAAATTTATTATTCATCTATTAAATCTTGATATTATCGTTCGAAAATACATTGACTTTTGTTTATCCACATTGTATGTGCATTTGCGCGTGTGTGTGTATATGTGTGGTTAACATTGAGAGTAATGTATCAGTAAGCCATTTTTTAAAAGTTGAGATTGTGAATGGATCGATGCCAGACCATCTGGAATCACTAGACGACCGTTTCGTCATAGTATGGGTCTCCTTAGCTGTGTACATACATGATCCCGCATGGGGGGAAATCACTTATCAATGTAAAAAGTACATAAAATGTTATTAAACAGGTTTATAAAATTATCGATGAAATATTCCTCACTGTTAGTTTATAGAGTACAAAAAAGGATGACATTCAATGTAATAATATGAAACAATCTGTATTTACTCATATAATTTCTGTTTTATTTTCATGTACTCACTAGTAACTGGCTTCTAGATGAAGTTTCTGGAGTTCTATTGAGAAGTACGGTTCAACCGTATCTGTTATGAGGTAATTATTCACTGAAGATGATGATGGACGGTCGCGCAATATTGTGGATTGCTCAAAACTAGACATTAACACCGTCTGATACCTTAGCAGTGGTCTAGAGGATGTGTTCGCGAGCGAAATCGAATGACATAAATTCGATCACCACACGAGGGATTATAGAGGCGCACTGTTAAGGAGTCCAGTACTGGGACGAAATGGTCATCCAATGCTTCCAAGTTTTCAATGATAGTCTAGCATTTATTCATTCATAATATCAATTTAGACTCAACAATCTCCACAAACCTATACTGATAAAACTTATATATGTACAAATTTAAATCATTGGGTTCTGTTTTCCTATAGAATATTAACTAAGTTTTGGTCTTTACCCTTAATTAGTCATTAATAATAATAATAATAATAGTAATAATAATAATAATAACCAGCTGTTGGAGGTGACCACATTTAATCAAATTGAAGATTGAAATATAGACAACGTACTGATTGTTTAGTTATTTATTTACTAATTAAGTCAAGGGTAACACAACCGATAAATATATACATTTCTTGAAAATGAAAGAAGAAAAAGAAAAGTCAGATTTCTTTTTCCCTTTATGAAAAGAAGAAATCACAACCAGACAGATAGCTAAATAGATATGACCTTCCCAACGTTGGTGTCTTTTTTTTTTGTTGTTGTTGTTGAACAAAAGACTAACCACTGGAAGATAAATGTCTTGGCTTTTATTTTCATTTATTTATTCTTTCCTAGTTAAGACTTCTATTGTTAATCATGTGTTAAAGAAACCGGATAAAATGAAAAGAACACTAGACATATGGATCTGTGAATATGTCGGTATATATGTATGTATGTATGTATAGATAGATAGATAGGTAGTTAGATAGATAGATAGATAAAAGACATATTGGTTAAACAATGAAGTTATAATTAATGCGAACAATGTCATCTATGTGATGATATTTTATTGAATAATTTCATGATTCATGTTTACCAATCAATCCCTAAGAAATTTTCAAATGTTCATATAAAAGGTTAAAATAAAATGAAGTTGTTGAAATCATAAACCGGCAGTCATTGTAAACCTAGAAGAATTGGATGCTCGTTTCGTCCTTGTATAAGATTAGTGAGACATGAGCATACACGATTCATTAACAAGGAATCATAGTCAGGATATTTTGTCTGACGCGTAAGTGCTTTACAAACTTCTAATACTTCCATGTTCCTATTGACTGTCTATTTTAGATCGATTCTTGATCAGAATAAAATCTAACAATTTCAAGCCTATACTGATAACAGTAAGTTTGTGTAAAATATAACAGCAGTTTTTTCCAATCAGTAGTTTCTCATACTAATTCTCTCTCTCTCTCTCTCTCTATATATATATATATATATATATATATATATATATATATATATATATATATCTGCAAATGAACTGTTGATCACTAATGAATGTTATTATTTTTTATCAAGAATAGTGAAGTTTTCGAATTTGTCGCTTTATCTATTTTATATATTCAGAGAAGGGTTTTCGTGGATATTATAGTACTTTAATAGTTGAATTCATGAGTCAATTTGAAGCTAGACTACCATGGGAAACCTGGAAGAACTGGACAGTTCTAGTGAGAAACAGTGACCGGTGGGGTTCAACCGGGTCTGTTGTGAGATAGTAACTCATGGATGATAATGGTAGACGGTGGCATAACTTCGTTTATTGGTTGAGGTTGTACATTAACACCATTGGTTGCCGGCTCAGTGGTCTAGTGGTTAAGCACTCACGTGCAAGGCTGATGGGTCCTGGGTTTGAATCCCGCGAGGCGGAATTGTAGATGCACACTGCTGAGGAGTCCCATACTAGGACGAAACGACCGTCCAGTGCTTCCAGGTTCTTCATAGTGGTCTAGCTTTCATTGACTCGTGAATCCAACTATTAAAATATGTTATATATATATTGGGGAATTTTCGATTGCTTACGTACATCCATAATCCAATCAAACACGTTTACCTTTAAATTATTACTTTTATTAATCAGAATTATACCGAAAAAAATTATATTTATTTGTTTATTTGTTCTGTTATTATTAATGAGATATATCTATTTCTATTAAACAATGTGTATTACTCAACTCTGTTTGTTATCTATGGATTCGTTTGTATACAATCTCTCTCACATATCTACACTTAAACACATATAAACATACAACTATGTATGTAGAATATATAGACAGAAACATAATGCAATAACACAAAAAGAATATTTATTATTCCCTTGACAGATATGGTTCAATGATTTTTGGCAAATGAACACTTGCAAGTCCAATGAAATGACATTAGTCAGTAGAGAAATTCAAATTAATCGGTAAACTAAGAGCAATATAACTATATTGATTACATAACCTAACTTGACCATAGATGTTTCTATACTAATGAAACAAAAATACCCTTATATTTACTAAATGGTAAATTTTTGTTCATACGAAAGACTGGGAAGGAAAAAACACTAGTCTTTATAGTATAACGATAAGAAGATACATTGCATATTTGTAGTGAGGATGGGATGAATTATGTTTGTTTTTTAAATATACCATCAATCATAACTCATACTATGAAGTTTCTTCTAAACACAAGTGAACAGTGTGTATGTTTTCCGTCGGAGACTTAAAATCCAATATTGATTTTTAAAAGTGTAATATTGTAGAGGCTAGATGGTGGTTGGAGGTAGTCGACAGGAAACCCTGGACCCGGCTTTCGTGCTACTTGGCACTCGTCAGCAAGGTGTACCTGTAATCTTGAGGGAACTGGTGCTCCCTGGCCACATTGCAACATGATCGATGACATTCGATCTGCACTAATAAGGACTAGACACGCATGACATTGATCACCACCCAGTGATCAATCAGTTGTGATTGTAGAGGCTAATTTCCTCTATATCTGACTCCAATAAATAGTATCCCGTTAACTGAGTATTTAATACAATCTAAATCTCCTAGTAGAATTATGGATTTACTTGAGATTATTCAAAAGCCTGAACATCAGTTATAGAGATAGTTTGTTGTTAAAGATTAGTAAAAATTAATGTACAACTCGATATGATGAGTAAGCGTTAAGTTATAATGACAGCTTGTGTGTAGAAACATTTTATATCATGTATGTATAGATGTATATTTAACATCAACGAACTGCATCAAGTTGAAATGTAAGCATAATGAAGATTCGTGGAGCCAATAAAAATATTATAGTTGTATATAAACGTTTCTAAATTATGACTATGAGAAAAGTCTAATTATATGTTATATGGTCTTGCAGGAGGTTCGTCACAGCTCGAATACCTCTCATGTAATACTTCTGACTATAATACTGCAGAACGTTAGTTTGAATCACACTTCCTTCAAGACGATAGATAGACCATGCTAATGAGTTCACTTTTTACTGAAAAATGAAGTTGATATTTGAAATATGTTAATCATCCATGAAATTAAACGGACTAATTTGGTTTCCATAGTTGTCAACAGTGATTAAATGTTGAAAGTAAATGTGAATGATTTAAATTGCTAATCACCATAACATAACATAAGATTTGCCAAAGAATCACTATATTTACTTCAAAATCCTGACAATTCTTGACTTAACACTAAAACAAGTCAGGTGTGTACTACCCGTTATGAAGTTATAGAACTAAGTCGTTTTCAGTCCAAATTTATCTTGAATCTGTGCAGTTGTTAGGGATATTTTAACAAATAATCTATAATGTTGAACTTGAGTGACTCTCAAGCAATCTTTGCTGTGTGAATTTCAAAGATCCTCAGTTATAGTATCGTCATTAAAATTACCGATCAACAGATGTAGATTAAGAATTCTGTTAATATATGAGACACATGTTAACGGTTATCTTGAATATGATTTTGAAATATCAATATCGACACTGTTTGGTTAATCCATACATATATTTATTACCGAAACCGGTAGTTATGTTTATTAGATTTGATTTCACAACTCAACTATAAAATAGATCATGATATGATCATTTTAAGATTGAAATGTATTCAAACTACAGATTACTTTGACAGTTAGGTGAACACTAAACTTGTTAACATTGATTATTTTGATACTCTCATTGAATTAACATTTAACTTATAATTAGTCAGTTGTGTATTTCATGGTAAACAGTTAGACCTAAAAAGAATTTTCACTACGAATTGATATAAAACAATATTCATTAGCTACTAGTTTCGAGATGAGTTCCTTCAGACACAACGTGAATCAATAACTTGTGATTCATTTAGTTTTGTTTTGCTTGTATCTTCCCATTGCTTATAAAAGCTTGTGAATTAAGGCAATATCGAGGCATACGCTCAGTATGTACATATGTCAATAACAGAATGATCAATTGCAGTCTTAAACCTCAATGGAAAGATACAAGCAAAACAATACAAAGTGAATTTAAGTTCACCCCATTGAGCTAGCAAGTGACTGTCGGGACTCGGTAGCTGAGCGGATAACGTGGTGGTTTTGAAGCGAACGGTTGTGGGTTCAAGTCCTAGAGTGAACATCAACTCTGAGATGTAGGCACATCCGGCTGACGAGTCCCAAATAAGACGAAACGCGAGTCCTGGACTCCACTACTAGTCACTATCCATCTTTGCTGAATAACTTGTGACGTTTAGGTCTGTCAGAAGAGATGAAACAGATAATCATTGATAGTATTAACCAATCACCTTACTATATCTCTAATATACTAAAGTAAAAAAGATAAAATATCGAAGTCCTATTCAATGGTCTAAGATCATCGTTCTACTCGAAACATTTGAAGGTTCAGGGGTTGATCTTAGGATTATGATTACTTATCATTTCATTAAGAAGTCTTAAAACAGAATAAAAAAAGCTATTCTATAATTTCTAGTTATTAACCACTTTAAGCAATGATAAGAATTACTTTCATTCATGTTTTTATTCAAGTATAATAGATAAAGGTTAATAAGTATGAATTCAATTAAAACTCCAACTTCTGTTAACTAAATAATCTTAACGTTAGCAACAACAACAACGAAAAAGTGTATTTTGATTCACATGAATAAAAATTTAACTTAATCAAGTTCATTTAAACAAAATGACTCATCAATAGTAGCATATATCATCACAACTAATACCTTTTGATCATATTTATCCTCCTAGTAATTCATTAGCCTTCTTTTCCTTCATCAATGATTAGTATTATTATTACTAACAAGTGAAGGATAAAACATTTAAATAAAACTAATCCCAAACTCAAAAAGAAAAAAAAGGTGAATAAAAAAGAGAAAAAAAGAAAAAAGGAAGAAAGAAAACAATATTTTATTTTAAAATAAACAAGTTTAACTAGAGATTATTCTTTCCTTTTCTTTACGACTATCATTTTCTTCATTTAACCATCTTTCATTTCATTTCTATACTCTATTTTAAATCGATACATTTTTTCATTCTTCCATAGATTTTATTCATCAATACTTTTAATAGAATGAAAGTAGAGAATGAAATCGGGTAGATTTTTTTCCCCTTTCTATAGTTTTAAAAACGTTAATAAGTTTTATACATTTAAAGCTAATTAGTTAACAGACTGACCAATATATAAATATAAATATATATTTATATTAGACAGAAAATCATGATGCAAATTATACAAATAATCAACACTTATTACTCAAACGAGTCATCAAAATAGTTAAGCTTGGATATAGTTTTGTTGAAACTTGAGCTTCTGGGAACAGAAACTAAAGATTATCCCCCTTTGTATATGCATATATATATATATATATATATATATATATATATATATATGTGTATGATTTCACATATGTTCATACATTCATATTATGTAATCCCATAGAATTGTTCACGTGTATCAATTTATTATAAAATGACATTTTGATCCAGCTAAGATTAAGGTTGTTGAAAATGTAACCAAAATAGAAAATATCTATGTTTTACTTAACAATATTAAAATAATAAATCAGGAAGATTAGGAATTAATAATAAAAAGTTTAATTTGAAGAGTTTGGGTAATTTAGCCATGTGACTCAGAGAGACACACATTCACACACACACACAGAGGGAAACAAAAATAAAGTTTTGTGGAGATTTTAGTAAATTTCACAGGTTGAAATCATGAGTCAGTTGAAGCTAGACCACCATTGAAAACCTGGAAGCACTGGACGGCCGTTTCGTCCTAGTATGGGACTCTTCAGCAGGTCCTCAACCAGGTCTGTTGTGAGATATCAGCTCACTGAAGGCAATGGTGTTCGATGGCGCAACTTCGTGGATTGGTTGAAGTTAGACATTAACACTGTTGGATGCCGGCCCAGTGGTCTAAAGGTTAAGTGCTCGCGCGCGAAGCCAGTGGGTCCTGGGTTCGAATCTCGCGAGGGGCGGGTTCGTGGATGCGCACTGCTGAGGGGTCCCATGCTAGGACGAAACGGCCGTCCAGTGCTTCCAGGTTTTCAATGGTGGTCTAGCTTCAATTGACTCATGATTTCAACCTGTGAAAAATAAAGTTATCAAATAATTTCTAATGAGATTTTTATAAAGAATAACAATATAACGATTCTTGGATAAGATTCATTATGTGAACAGTTAAAAGAAAGAGATATTGAATTTCAATAGTTGAGATCATGAGTTAATTGAAGTTAGATCATCATGGAAAACATGAAAGTACTGGATGACCGTTTCGTCCTATTGTCGGACTATTCAGCAGTACACATCCATGATCCTGTCTATAAAATTAAATATGTGACAGGACTCGGGAGTTTTACATCTTCAAGTAAAACTTACTTAGCGTTTTTTTTTATTAGGCTTGTTTTCTACGGGATGGAGTTTTTGACCCTATGCTCAACCTTACTCCTTTACCCAAACTTGGGAGTAGCAGTAACTTTAGAAGAGCTAAAGGCGGGGTTTTCAAGCAAAAACACAGTGTCATTTATTTACTGACTTAAGATCATGTAATTGACATTAGACTAACTTTAATCTATTCTTGATAAAGTAAATTTGTGATTAATTTTTAACCATGAGAATTAGTTTCAATCTTCTATGTGTCAATTTCAAAGGTTATATCTTATCATTAAAACATCAGAATGATTATTTCAAAAATAATTGTCAGTAGGCACCAACATCGTTGATCAACTTCAGGGAGATATTTAGCTAACGAGTCCAAAATAGGACGAAATGCATGTCCTGGAGTCTACTGTTAGCCATCATCCATCTCTGTCTATAATGCTTGTGACTTAAGGCACTATCGAGACAATCCTCACAGAACACACATATACCATTATCAGACTGATAAATTGAAGACCTAAACATCAATGGTAAGATTCACGTAAACAATACCAAGTGAATTTAAACTTCATCCGACTTCACAAGCAGGTGGCTACCAGGACTCAGTAGCTAAGTGGATAACGCGATCGCATTTGAAGTGAACGGTAGTGGGTTCTAGCCCCAGAGTGAACATCAACTCTCCGAATGCCTGTGCAGCCAGTTGACGAGTCCCAACTGGGACGAAACGAGCATCGTGGACTCAGTTGCTAGCCACCACCCATCTTTGATTACAAATTAATTATTTGTTTAAAAGCTTGCTGATATATTTATCGATTCGATGATTTATTGATGCATCAGAGTCATTGATTAGTAGTTCTATAATAGTTCAAGTCAAATGTTGACTGATATTCCTATGTTCCTTTATTTTCTGATGATTAAATAAACTATAGCGTCTATGAAAAAGAAAAGGGAAATCAGGATAAAAGTTTGTTCTGTTAAATAATAATTTCCTATGTGTCAAGCGATTGGTAAAGAAAAGTCACAAATATTTGATGTTTGTTGTATCGGTTGCTACATTAATCCCATATACCTGATTCTAGCTTCTGGACAGGCCATTCTTCTTGAGTCACATTTATTGATTTATCAACCTTAAATGTTATATAAATATAATTGAGTGGCGTCAAATAGCTAACCAACAAATCTAAATGCTTAGTGATTCTTCGGTAGATATTAGTTCATATGATGAAAACTTGTTTATTTGTTTACCTCTTATCCATACTGTCTATTCATGAAAATTAATTGTAATTTATGTATATTGTAATTTTGTTAAATCATCAATTAAAATAAATCTGATTTGATTTAGGCTCTAGTTTTTAAAGAAATAGTCATTAAATTTAATGTTCAATGTCATTCTATATGTATATAGATATGTATAAGTAATTAAATAGAAAAAAGATGAGAATAAAATATAATATTTATTTTAATAGTTGAATTCATGAGTCAACTGAAGCTAGACCACCATAAGAAACCCGGAAGCACTGGATGGCCGTCTAGTCCTAGTATGGAACCCCTCAGCAGTGAGCATCTACGATTCCGCCTAACGAGATCCGAACATAGGACCGATCAGTCTTGGGCGCGAATGCTTAACCTCTAGACCACTGAGCCGGCCGGCGTTCAGTAGTGTTAATGTCTAACTTCAACCAATCCATGAAATTGCGCCACTGTCCACCACTGTCATCCATGAGTTACTATCTCAAAAGAGACCATGTTGAATTCCACTGGTCATGGCTTCTCACTAGAACTCCAGGAAACACATTTTAGAGACTGTTACTACTGAGCATATGATGATTATAATCAGGGAAGAGTTTTTGGTGGATATTATAGTCATTTAATATTTGAATTCACGAGTCGACTGAATCTAGACCACCATAGAAAATCTAGAAACACTGGACGGCTGTTTCGGCATCAGTTGGATACCGGCTCAGTGGTCTAGTGGTTAAGCGCTAGCGCGCGAGACTGATAAAACCTGGGTTCGAACCTCGCGGGGGCGCGATCGTGGATATGCACTGCTGAGGAGTCCCACACTGGTACTAAACGGCCATCCAGTTCTTCCAGATTTTCCATGGTGGTCTAGCTTCAAATTGACTCATGAATTCAACTATTAAATTACTATAATATCCACAAAAACCTTTCTCTGATTCTAAAATTTATTATTAATATTAACTAATTACTTACATTACAAAATACTATCCTTAACATTATTACAATAAAACAAACATAATACCTTTCATATTTTACAGACTAGTTCATCAATTCTTTAGACAGAATATAATCAGTTTGTTTTTTCCCTTCTTTTTTTTCTTCTTCACTTCTTCTTTTTTTGGCTTTTCTTTTTCAAAATAAAACAATGACATATTCACATTAAGTGAGGTCAGGAAGAATCTTGTCAAAATTTCTGAATATACAGTTTGTCTTCTATTCCAATCTATCATTTTGAATAATCTAATTCCGGAATAAGAATACTTTTTTAGTTGCTGTTGTTGTTGTTGTTTTCTTTCTCGTTTGGTGTTAGAAATGAAATAACCAAAAGGAATTGACTAATATAGAAATATGCATGTAAGTGTTGTATACTCAGTTACGAAATAATGATTATATTCAAGACAAAGTAACCTGTTCATAATTGTCTATCCTTTCGTTTTATACCTTTGAAACATTTACCGAATTCTTTTGAAATGTAGCAATTTTCCGAATAAACACCGCCACCACCACCAACAACAACAACAAAAACTTGTTTCCGTTTCCTATCAACTACTTTTTTCGTGTATACTGTCATGATAGGGTTTGGATATTCTTCAAATAATGCAGGAATTACGTTTTTTTAAAAGAAAATCGGTTAAATTTATGACTGTTTTGTGTAAAGCAGCAAAAAAAGAAGTCAGATCATTTATCTTGAATGGAATAAGTGTAAATGATGATTTATTTAACAAGTATTGTGGTGTATGCTATTGATGTTGATAAATAGAAGTAGTATGTATCATTAGTTGAAAATGAAATGTTTTTAGGTAGAAAGTTAAAAAGATCAAAGAAAAGAGAACGAGAATAGAGAATGATTATTGTGGAAATAAAGGAATAATGAAGTTTGAGACGATTGACTGATATTATGCAAATGAAATATTTAATGAATGGTTTACAGATTTTACTCCAACCATGTCCTGGACAATCCTTTCTAGATCTTTTTAATTGTTATTCATCCTTTACATATCGTCGGGAAATAGAAGTGGATATGAAAAGGATAAATAACAACTGGAAAGAGCTGGAAAGGGTTGCTCAGGACAGGGTTGGATGGAGAGTGCTGGTGAGCGGCCCATGCTCCTCTACGAGGAGTAACAGGCGTAAGTAAGTAAGCCACAGATTTTACTAATACGTTTTGTGTTCAAATGCATTCGATTGTCCCCATTTGTGTTCTCATTCACTACGGTATTATGAACTCAAGTATACTTTGTTGGCCCGTTGATACGACACCAATTTGAAAGAACGAATGAATATGTCATGAATATGAATTTTCGATTTTAATTCCATATGCTATATCTAAGTTAAATCCGTTTTTAAGACGGGTAATACGAAGTCAGTTACAGGTTAAGTTGGACGAATTTATTTCAGACACAGTAAAAATGAGAAGCAGAGAAGATAAGTGTGCCGACTCAATTTGATAAAGCGCGACTCAACAGTCCTAGTTAGTGAAAAATAAGCTAAAAACATAATGAAGTTGGTAAGCCATACACACACATGCTCAAACAAAAACAGTCAAGCTTAATAAGCGAGTAGTTGACAAGGTCAAAGTGTGACTCAAAATGAACAAACAAATTGGTTTATCCGGAAAATAGAATAACCCATGTGGGTTTGACATAGCCACTACAACTGGATTTTTTTGGCTTAGTTTGAAAAATCTCAATAATTAGTAACCATGGTTCAACTGGTACACGCTTGTTTGAAATATTTTACCAAATGAGTGAAACTATCTGTGATACTCATTAATAATAATAATATTAATAATAAGATTAATAATAATAATAATAATAATAATAATAATAATAATAATAATGGTAAAAACCACACTAATGACGTATTTGATAAATTTGAACAATCTAAGAGTAGCAATATTTTTAAGATGAAATGAATTCATCACTATATTTTAAAGTTTCTGATTAGTTCCAAACATACTGAACTATATACAGTTGAACGATCACTGGGTAGTGACCAATGATATGTTTGTCAGATCCATCTTAGCGCAGATAGAATTCTGTAGACTAAGTTGCAATATAGCCACTAGTCTCTGTGACTCGACATCGCGTTCACTGTGTTGAGATATAAGGTGGTGGTTGTAGGTAGTCGACAGGAAACTATTGACCTAGGTTTCGTGTTATTTGGCACTCGTCAGCGAGGTGTACCTGCAATCTTGAGGGAACTAGTGCTCCCTGATGGATTCGACCCTATATCACCCAGCCTCAAAGTCAGAGGCGTTACTACTGAGAGGCCCGGATAGCTCAGTAGTAACGTCTCTGGGAATCTGGGTGACACAGGATTGAATCCATCAGGGAGCATCAGTTCCACCAAGATTGCAGGTACACCTTGCTGATGAGTGCCAAATAATACGAAATCTAGGTCCAGAGTTTCCTGTCAACCA
The DNA here is from genome assembly GCF_000699445.3 of Schistosoma haematobium. Lineage (NCBI taxonomy): Eukaryota > Metazoa > Platyhelminthes > Trematoda > Strigeidida > Schistosomatidae > Schistosoma > Schistosoma haematobium. Next base: position 79,619,497 of record NC_067195.1, read on the forward strand.
TCTCCATCCATCTTACACTGAAGTATAGGGGATTATGAAAATCGTTGGTTTCTGTGGTTAAAAATTAGAGACTAGTTTTAGTTTGAGAACCCTTTTGATAACCAAGAAACACTAGAGACATAATTTATTTTAGTATAGGAATCCTTAAACAAGATGTATCTATAATTTTTCTTTATTGCATTTTTAAATAATCCTTAACACAAAATTATTGATTTCCACTTTTACTGATCACCTCTAAATGAATCATGTTATTCATTGTAGGCCTACGAGAATTACTTACTTACTTACTACTTACTTACGCCTGTTACTCCTCGTGAAGGAGCATAGGCCGCTCACCAGCATTCTCCACCCAACCTTGTCCTGGGCAATCCTTTCTAGCTCCGTCCAGTTGTAATTCATCGTTTTCATATCTGCTTCTATTATCCGACGCAATGTGTTCTTTGGCCTTCCTCTTTTTCGCTTCCCTTCAGGATTCCAAGTTAGGGCTTGCCTCGTGATGCAGTTTGACGATTTGCGTAATGTATGTCCTATCCATTTCCAACTTATTTCCCTAATTTCCTCTTCAGATGAAAGCTGGTTTGTTCTCTCCCACAGAAGGCTATTGCTGATGGTATCCGGCCAATGGATGTTGAGTATCTTGCGTAGACAGTTATTTATAAATACTTGTACTTTCTTGATTGTGGTTGTTGTAGTTCTCCAAGTTTCAGCTCCATACAGTAGAACCATCTTGACGTTCGTATTGAAGATTGTGACTTTGATATTGGTTGAAAGTTGTTTTGAGTTCCATATGTTCTTCAATTGTAGGAATGCGACCCTTGCTTTGCCGATCCTCGCCTTTACGTCTGCATCGGATCCTCCTTGTTCATCGATGATGCTTCCCAGGTATGTGAAGGACTCTACATCTTCCAGAGTTTCGCCATCAACAGTGATTGGATTGCTGTTCTCCGCTTTGAATTTGAGGACCTTAGTTTTCCCTTTGTGTATGCTGAGGCCTACTGATGCAGAGACTGCTGCTACACTGGCTGTCTTCATCTGCATCTGTTCGTGTGTACGTGATAGGAGGGCCAGGTCATCTGCGAAGTCCAAATCGTCTAATTGATTCTGAGCTGTCCATTGTATTCCGTGTTTTCCTTCAGATGTCGAGGTCTTCATAATCCAGTCGACCACCAGAAGAAAGAGGAAGGGAGAGAGTAAACAGCCTTGTCTGACTCCGGTCCTTACTTGGAATGCATCTGTCAGCTGTCCTCCATGCACTACTTTGCACTGTAGTCCGTCGTATGAGTTCCGGATAATATTGACAATCTTCTCAGGAACTCCGTAGTGTCGAAGAAGTTCCCATAACGTTCTCCTATCTACACTGTCAAATGCCTTTTCATAATCAATGAAGTTGATGTACAGTGACGAGTTCCACTCAGCTGATTGTTCGACGATGATCCGTAGTGTTGCAATTTGGTCTGTGCACGACCGATCCTTACGGAATCCAGCTTGTTGATCTCGAAGTTGGGCGTCTACTGCATCCTTCATCCGGTTCGGCAACACTCTGTTGAAGACTTTCCCTGGTATTGACAGTAGTGTAATGCCACTGTAGTTTTCACATTTGCTCAGATCTCCTTTCTTTGGAATCTTGACGAGGTGTCCTTCTTTCCAGTCCATCGGCACTTGTTCCTCCTCCCAAATCTTTTTGAATAGAAGATAAAGCATGCTTGTGGTTGCTTCGATGTCTGACTTCAGTGCTTCAGCTGGTATGTTGTCGGGTCCCGCTGCTTTCCCGTTCTTGATTTGTCTGACGGCCATTCTAATTTCTTCCGTAGTTGGTGGATTGACATCTATAGGAAGATCTATGTGTGCTGCTTCGATGTCCGGTGGATTCATTGGAGCCGGCCTATTCAGGAGTTCCTCGAAGTATTCTATCCATCTGTTACGCTGTTGTTGAATTTCGGTGATTGGCTTGCCTTCTTTGTCTTTGACCGGCCTCTCTGGTTTACTGTATTTCCCTGCTAGTTTCTTCGTTGTATCGTGAAGCTGTTTTATATTTCCTTCTCTTGCAGCTTTTTCTGCCGTCGTTGCTAGTTCTTCAACGTATTTCTTCTTGTCGGCTCTAATGCTCCTCTTCACTTGTTTGTTTGCTTCTATGTATTCTGCTTGCGCTTGGACTTTCTCTGCTCGTGTTCGGCTGTTGTTTATTGCTGCCTTCTTGTTCTTCCTTTCTTTGATCTTGTCCAGTGTTTCTGTAGAGATCCATTCCTTATGATGGTGTTTCTTTAGACTCAGAACCTCTTGACACGTTGAAGTTAATGCTTCCTTGATGCCTTTCCAGTTGTCCTCCATACTAGTTTCTTCTTCTTTCAGTAGATCTTGTAAGGCTTGGAACCTGTTGTTGAGAGCTATCTTGAATTCATTGAGTTTGACAGTATCTCGAAGGAAGGCTGTATTGAACCTTTGTATTGCTGTTTGTCCACTTGTCCAGTTCTTTTTTAGCTTCAGTTTCAAATTGGCTACAACTAGGTGGTGATCTGAAGCTACGTCAGCACCTCTCCTGGTTCTCACATCTTCCATTGTCCTTCGGAATTTTTTGTTGATGCAAATATGATCTATTTGGTTCTCTGTAGTGTGGTCCGGTGAGATCCATGTAGCCTTGTGTATACGCTTGTGTGGAAATATTGTGCCTCCTATGACCAATTTGTTGAATGCACATAGATTTGCAAATCTTTCTCCATTTTCGTTTCTTTCTCCCAGTCCATGTCGTCCCATAATATCTTCATATCCAGTGTTGTCTATTCCGATTTTGGCATTTAGATCTCCCATCAGAATAGTTAGGTCCTTCCTTGGGCATTTCTCAATGATTGACTGCAGCCGCTCGTAGAACTGATCTTTAATTTCGTCGTTGCTATCATTGGTGGGTGCATAACATTGGATAATATTAATTGTGATCCCCTCCTTCTTTGTTTTGAATGATGCTTTGATGATTCTGGATCCGTGAGATTCCCATCCTACAAGTGCATTTCGTGCTACTTTGGACAGCATAAGAGCGACTCCCTGAGTGTGTGGAGCATTGTCCTCTTCGTGACCGGAGTATAGCAGCATCTCTCCCGTATTTAGCTTTTGTTGTCCAGCTTGGGTCCAGTGGGTTTCGCTGATTCCCAGTACTGCTAAGTTGTATCTCCTCATTTCCATTGATATTTGACTGGTCTTCCCGGATTCCCACATTGTTCGAACGTTCCATGTACCTATAAAAATTTTTGCTCTGGTTGTTAGAAGGGGCATCGGCCTCGTGGCTTCCGAAGGAGCTCGGCTTTCACCATGAAGCGTCATAATTCTTCTAAATGAAGACCTTCTAACTCCCAGGGCAGAGTTAAAATGGTTTGGATTATTTTTTCTGGTAAGCGTTTTTTTAGCGAGTTAGTTTTCTACGGGATGGGGACGCTAACCCCATGCCCAACCCTCCTCCTTTACCCGGGCTTGGGACCGGCAGCAACCCTATAAGAGCTACAGGCGGAGTTTACGAGAATTACATCTTCAAACTAAATAACTAACAAAACAATGAAGTGCTATTTTACTCAATATAATCCATTTGATATTATGTAAGATATGTGATTTCAAATATTGGAGACTTAAGTTATTCAGCTTCTTTCTTTTTTTAAAATGAAGAATGCTCTCTCTTCCATACTATTTTTGTTTCACAACTTTTAAATTATAATCGTCACTGAATAGAATGGAACCTAATTACTTTCCATCTTGGCATATAAAACAAATAATACTCATGCAACTATCAATATCCAGAAGATACAAGTGTTTATTAACAGCTGTCTACACAAAATACTTAGGATCCGTTGGCCAGACACTATCAGCAACAACCTACTATGGCATAGAATAAACTAGATCTCAGCGGAGGAAGAAATGAGGAAGAAGCGCTGGAAGTACATAGGACACACATTGAGAAAAACACCCAACTGCATCGCAACGCAAGCCCTAGCCTGGAATCCTCAAGGCCAAAGAAAGGAGGAGAGGAAGACCAAAAAACACATTACTCCGAGAAATAGAGACAGACATGAGAAAAATGAACAAAAATTGGATAGAACTAGAAAAGAAGGCCCAGAACAAAGTGAGTTGGAGAATGCTGGTCGGTGGCAAATGCTCCATTGGGAGTAACAGGAGTAAGTAAAGTAAGTAAACTATCAATATGTTCATTGAAAGAAAATTAATGATAAGTTAGATATTTACTACTGAAACACATTTCAGTATATTTAAGTACCCATATATTCATCAAACAAACAAACAATAATTTCTATATTACAACTGAGGGAAAGAATATTCGATATATATATATTTCAAGCTTTAATAATTGAAACTTCTATACAAATGAAATGAATATATTTTCGAAGAGACGGGTAAACAAATAACTTAGGTACTGTGTGAGTAATTTCCTGTTTTTCAAATGACATATTATACCTTTTAGTATTAAAAGTACTACTAAATAAGGGCAATGATATACGCTCTTACACATACACATACACATGCACAAACACACACATAAACGTTACAGTCTGATTGTCATTTCTTCGTTCATTCATCAACCAACAATAAAGAGCTTCCTTCCTTTCATCTTTAAATATTTCAAACAATATGAAAAGTGACTACTTTTACTGGGTAAATTATTTATAATAGATTAGTGAAAATAGAAATTGACTACTATATTACAATGGAAAAGTTATTTTTAAATCAGGGTTACCATGAAATATGCATAAGTATTTTCTTCGATTACTAACAATATATTTCTAAAACTTCTTGTAAACGAGGCTGATTCGACGTACACAATACTTGATCCCCGAAACAATAGCCTAATATATGTAATGTTCTAACTCACACTGAAGGATAATGTTTATTGACTACTTAATTACATAATTACTTACGCTTGTTACTCCTCGTGGAAGAGCATAGGCCGCCCACCAGCATTCTCCATCCAACTCTGTCCTAGGCAATCCTTTCCAGCTCTTTCCAGTTCTTATTCATCCTTTCCATATCTGCTTCCATTTCCCAACGTAATGTGTCCTTGGCCTTCCTCTTTTCCGCTTCCCTTCACGGTTTCAATTTGGGGCTTGTCTCGTGATGTAGTTTGATGATTCGCATAATGTATGTCTTATCCATTTCCAACTTATTTCCCTAATTTCCTCTTCAGATGAAAGCTGGTTTGTTCTCTCCCACAGTAAACTGTTGTTAATGGTATCCGGTAAACGGACATTGAGTAAATTGCTTAGACAAGTGATTATAAACACTTATACCTTTTTGATTATAGTTGTAGTAGTTCTCAAAGTTTCAGTTCCGTAGAGTAGAACTGTTTTGATGTTCATATTGAAGATTGTGACTTTGATATTGGTTGACAGTTATTTTGAGTTGCATATTTTCTTCAATTGTAGAAATGTTGCCCTTGCTTTGCCAATCCTCGCCTTTAAGTCTGCATTAGATCCTCCTTGTTCGTCAACGATGCTTCCCATGTACGTCAAGGATTCCACATCTTCCAGAGTTTCACCATCAAGTGTGATTGGGTTGGTGAATGTTTATTGTAATTAAGTAAGTAATAAATTGGATGATTTAAAATAATTACGCCTTGCACACTGACAATGTATACGTAAGACAAACCGTGATTTTTGATAATAAAGATCAGGGTTGAACTCGTGAGTCGTTAAAGTCTCCGCTATGCATAAGTTTCTTATGTGACTTCCTTTAAAACCCGTTTCCCTTAATTTTGTTAGTAATTTTTAGTAAGGATTCTGATGGAAAAAGAGGACCAGGATTGACTAAATATCCAACTATCGAGCTATTGATTGATTTGCTATACTGGACAGTACTCGGATATGCGTTTCAGAAAAGCTTGATATAACAAGTTCCAAAAGACCATATTTATTGATAGATGGCCCAAAGTGGTCCGAAGTCGAAAAATTAATAATTATTGAGATATTATTATGGAATTTCCTTATCAAAGTCACTATTGATAACTCTTGTTCATTTAATAATTAGAATTTACATATTCACAATCTATGAGAATTTGCCCACTGTATTAACAATGAAATTTTAATGAATTCAGTTTGTTATCATTATGGCATAACATGAGATTATCTCTTCTTTACTGTCTATGTCGTAATTCTATCTTTCCTTTATGTTTGAAGCATAGTTTATCTACTATTTATTTGTAAGTAGTACGATACATTAAATAAAATGTTAAAAAATTATAACCTATCGAAAGAAACTAATACAATTTTATAGTATATGAACAATATTATTGCAATGAATCTTTAAACAATTAAATTTATGTGTTAGAGGGAATTTTATCGGCTTTAAGAGGTTAATCGAGGAGTTCCGAAAAGATTCCAAGCAGTTATTTAGACGAATCAATATTTTTAGTACAGGGTTTTGTTGAGATTTTGGACATTTCGCAGATTTTAAACTACAAATTGATCTTAGTTAGATCAGCATTAAAAACCTGAAAGCACTGGATGGTAGTTTTTTCTGAGTTTGGTAATTTAACTAAGATAAGTTTGTGATGTAAAATCTATGGAAATTCCATAAACTCCACAAAACCTCACAATGATAATAATCATTTACTAACTAGTAACTAGCTTCTGAATGAAATTCCTGGGGTTCTAGAGGGAATCTGTGATTACTGGAGTTCAAGAATGTTAGATGTGGGATAGTCACCCACCACAGGCAACGAAGAATGGTTGTTCAATATTGTGAATTTATTGAAGAATTCTTAAGACTGCTGGACCCCGGCTCGACAGTCTAGAAGTTGGGCATCTGTGAACAATACCAGAGGTTTTAGGTTTGATTTCGTGTAGGTAGGCAACGATGAGTAATCCCAGTCTCGGATGAACTGATTTTCCAGTCCTCCCAGGTTCCCGATGGAGGTATAGAAAAGATCAGTTTTTGGTTTAAAATCTATGAAAATTCAATGCTTATCATTTGAATCTTAATTATCACATCGCATACCTACCAAAAAAAGTTTTCTATAGTACAACGTTTATCCAGATCATATTTATCTAAGGTATAGGTTAACATCTGTAGTTAGTGATTAAGAAACAGTACCATATGGTTTTTATGTATCCGTTGACTCCTAATGAGGATAATCGCATTATATTGTAAAAACAGAAAGGAAAAGAAAATATTACGAAAACCTGTTTTTGATAGAATGAAATAAATCTTCATATTTTTTGCATAACTTTTATTGGACATAGAATATCAAATTTAATATACAATGCTATTGTAGTGTGTGCTAATGATGTCGATAGATATAAGTAATATGTATCATCGGTCAAAAATGAAATACCTGGCAGCAGAAGGTTAAGAAGATCGAAAAAAGAGGACAAGAATAGAGAATGATTAGTGTAGAAACGAAGGAACAATCAAGTCTGAGACGATTGACCGATATTTTACAAATTAAATATTTACTGTATTATTCTCAGATTTGACTAAGAAATTCCGTAATTTTGTTTTCAAATACATTTGATTATTCCCCTATATGTTCTCGGTCACTACAGTATTTCTCCAAACTGAAAATCCTGAAAAGAACAGTAGTTACCAGATTAAAATCCGGACTTTGTATTCAAAAATTGTCAGTGATTAACATTCATTCGTCTTGGTAACAGAAATGAACGATGTGAATCACTAGTTTTTTTTCCTTGCTTCATTTAATCATAAATGTACTTCAATGAATCCTTCTTAAAATGTTTTCATCTTCTTATCTCTTCATAAATCATCGCTTTATCGTCATAAACTCCCAACTTTATTTTACTGGATTAGGGAACTTTCACAAAATTTCCATTAAATTCCCCAAGACTTTCACTGATCTCAGAGAAGATATGGTTTTTATCTAATCTTTCCAAAAATTGAGAGAACGGAATATATCAAGGAAATTATCATCGCTGATATTCTACAGCTTTTACTGTAATTACTTAAAAATAGACGGAAAGTCCATGGTACAGTGAGACCTACTATAGCCTTGGTAGAAAAAAAGCCTGTTTACATCACCTAACCATTCAGAGGTGATTCAAATAGCCTCTTATTGAAACAAAGACTTAAATCAGTCATCAACAAAACGCATTGTACAGCAAAAGTCATTATCAAAGAAAGAACAAGGTGCATGCTTCACCCAAAACCTAACTGACATGAAAACGATTGTGTCACATCCCATTGTGTTTACCAATTTAAATGTGTGTGTGGTCACACATACATAGGGAGGAGCAATCGTGATCTCAAAATTAGGATATATGAACATGTACCAAAATGGTTGCAGAAACAAATACAATCAAGTAACCCAATAAGAGTAGAGGATAAACATCCATCGTCCTCTATTGCTAAACATAATCGGTACTGACTTAGAGTCCCAGAGTGAACATCAACTCTGAGATACAGGTACATCCAGCCGACGAATACTAAATAGAACGAAACGCGCGTCCTGGATTCCACTGCTAGCCACTATGCGTTTTTGTGTATAATGCTTATGAATTAAGGCAATATCGAGAATGCACATATGCCAACATAAGACTGATCAATTTCAGTCCTAAATAACAATCGAAAGTTACAAGTAAAACAAGGCCATAAGATTGATCGGAACTCGGCTTTTGTGATGTTGTATAAAAGGGCGTATATTAAGGTTTATTGAAGCCTTAGTCATAAGAAAATTCAAACCCCCTTTATGTATTCAAAAACAGTTTGTTCTCACCTTAAACCAACCATGGAAAGATTGGCTTATTATTAGTTATTACTCTTATTATTATCATCATTGTCTCCTCTTACCCCATTTCTAGTCTAGTTGACTTTTTATTTTTTATATATCAACGTTTTAAACAAGTGCACTATGTGTGATCAGATTGTTCGAAATGTATTACGCACGCTAATATATCATCATATAGTTCTGATAATCTTCGTCTTTTTATTACATTATCGAGATGTACAAATACTCAATTAAAACTTAAATTCAAACTTTACAACAATTTTGTCGTTTCAACGATTCGCTGCTCACTAATAGACACTACATCTTATTAGAAAGTGTGATAATATATAGTGTCGCTTGCTATTGTTAAGCATACAGTAGCTTATTCTAGCCTCTGGACGGATCCGATCTATTCATTCTTCTCAAGCCACATTTTTTTTACCCTGTCACTTATTCGCTTATCAACCTGGATTATTTTTACGTAAGTGTATGTGTGTACATTTCTTAGTTTACTCATCAAATGTCTGTAACTTATTTTAGTCGGACTGTAAATATCGATGAACGCTTGATTAAATTTATTTGGCTCAGACGCCTTTATTGCGCGTCATTTTGTCTTGCTTCGCTTTCGGATCAATGATTTTGTACATAATATACGTATTCGAAATTCACTCTCGTGTTTGACTTATTTTAATTCCGTTATTCATTAACGCGATTTAAATCGATGATGATATAAGAGGGTAGTCAGGATGTATATTTCGATAACTCAATAGCAATCATCATACGATCCAAATAGAGTCAGATCTTGGGTTATTAAAAATAATTCAATGGTTAAGATCATGAGTCAGTTGAAGCTAGACCACCATGGGAAACCTGGAAGCACTAGACGGCCGTTTCGTCCTATTGTGGGACTCCTCGTGAGTGCACGCTGCTGAGGAGTCCCAAAATAAGACGAAACGGCCGTCTAGTGCTTCCAGGTTTCCTCTGGTAGTCTAGCTTCAACTGACTCATGATATTAACTATTGAAATTACTACAATCTCCACAAAACCCATCTGATAAAAATAATTCAATTTAATTTGACTGTAGATACAGAAAACTTAAAATATAGGGAATTTTTTGTATTTCACCGAAAACGTTGCTATGCTTATATTATTTATCATATAATTGAATGAAAAACTGAGAAGTGATTGAACAAAGTTCATCCCTTTTTTTCCCATCACAACCAATAGCGTTGATTGATCAACTGATGATAACTGATAAAATGATTCGGAAATTTTGAACTAAGTCACTAAAAGAACAGCATAGTACTGCTGTGATTCAGGAAATGCTAAAGAAAGTGTAACTCTCATATTTAATTTACGGATTATCGTTTTACATTTTTACTGTATACTTATTGAATGACTGTATTATTGTATTTCTATATACTCCTTAATGTAACCTTCCATTGAACCTGTCAACTATTATTATGCGTGTTACTATCCCTTAATTATTACTAATCAACTATGTACTGTTTGATTGATTTTCTGCTACTTATGGGAGGATTGTAAACAAAGTTTTGCGGTTTGAAAATTCATGAATATAAACTAATAAGTTTGGGAGATGGATAATGAATGATTGAAAAAAGAGAATTGAAGGACCAGTGGTAGTTAAGCTTACGTTAACGTCCGCTCAAAATTAATGGAATTGGTTAAATAATATCATTGATCAGGGTTGAGGGTTCTAGGGTGTAAACGGAATGGACTACTCAATAGTAGAAAAGTTGTAATCGAAATTCTAATTAGCTAATTCAACAAGTGATATTGATTAACCTGTCAGAAATAACAAGAACTCTGGCGTATCACTTTAGCACTATTGTATTTTGACGAACTATTTGTGTAAAATACAGTTCTTACGTAAACAGATCAATAGAGAATTTTTAAAGAAAAACAGACTAGATTTTAAAGTTACTATATGATCTGATTTCAATATTAACCAGTTATGTAACAGTTATAACGACAAATAGAAGATAATATTCCAGAATTAGGTTCTTTGAAAAATTCAATTTCATGCCAAAAGAAATAATTACATAAATGTGATAGTAAGTCTTGAATAAATGGTTAAAATGACTTCATGACCTCCTTCATAAGATATTTCATATATCTAATTCATAAAACAACCTACAGAGTTCTTATGAATAGAGTATTACTTGTTAAGGATAGTGAAATGACTATGTAACCTTCCAAAACAACACTAACTTTAATGTTATTGTGTTTTATTATGTTAGGAATGAAATGTAAAATAATTTTAAATCTCACTAGTTGAAATCATGAGTCAATTGAAGCTAGACAACCATGGAAAACCTGGAAGCACTGGACGGCCGTGTCGTCTTAGTATGGGACTCCTAAGTAGTGTGCACCCACGATCCCGCACCACACGAGATTCGGACCCAGGATCTATCAGTCTCACGCACGATCGCTTAATCATTAGACCATTGAGCCGGCACCCGACAGTGTTAATGTCTAACCTCAACCAATCCAAGAAATTGAGTAACACATCCACCATTGTCTTCAGTGAGTTATTATCTCACAGCAGACCTGGTTGAACTCCACTGGTTACGGCTTCTTACTAGAACTCCAGGAAATGCTTCTTGAAGTTAATCACTAATGAGCAGATGCTGTGGAGTCTCATACTAGGACGAAAAGGCCGTCCAGTGCTTCCAGGTTTTTCGTAGTGATCTAGCTTCAATCGACTGATGATTTCAACTAGTGAATGTCTTATATTCTATCCCTAGTGGAACAGTAGAATTACATATTTTGTGAAAACTCCTAATAAAACAAAACATCTATCTAGTACTTTAATGATTATCCATTTAACATCATTCTGTGGTGTAAATCTACAAAAATAATGTTCATTTGATCATATTATGAACTGAGATATAAAGATGAATTAGAGGGGTGTGTGTGTGTGCAAATATCAAAGATCATGTAGTAATAACACAACCAATTCATTTTCATTGAAGTTACCTTCTCAGTTTAGTATTTACAACTTGACACAACATTAAATAACACATATTTTTGTGTAATATTACAAATTGTACCAAACTCATAAATTCTCACTGTTCTCATACAAGAATCTCTTATGTCACTTGTAATAAAAACCTTTCTATTTTTTCCAATCGTTGTTATAAACAAATAATAACCTGACATTATATGGCCTTATAAAACTAATAAAAACTATTGAATATTTTGTTGGTCGTGATGCTCGAAAAACAAAAAAACGTCCCTGTGAACTGTTTAATTGTAAAGACGAAATGTTCGGTGTTAAATGGGACAGAAATAAGTCGTATAACTACTAATAGTATATAGTTTAATCTGTGATAAATTTTGACACACGGATATGAAGAGTATTCCTTTCGAGTGTAACATTTTCATCTATTTTCAAAGTCTTTCCTTATTGAATTCATGTTAGACCCTTCTATTTCAATTAATAATTAGTGTATCTTGATGAAAACCATTAAATAGTTAGAAATCGTGTTTAAGAGCTTTACCTGTAGAACATAAAATGAGTACATATTATGAAGAAAAGCAAATTCGTGGATTTGAGTAATTAATTAGGCGAGAAGGAAGCCATTTTACAGGCCATATGTCATTCATAAGTTAGCTTTACAAAAGCAATCTTATTCGTAGATCATTCACATCTATGGAAACATGTTTAGAAAGTTTATATTTAGTCATTTCGCTACTAGTGTTTTGATCAGTAGTATAAAATTGTTGATTGAAATCATGAAGCGATTAATGTTAGACCACCATTGAACATCTGGGAGCACTTGACGACCGTTTAATTTTGGTATGGGACTCCTCAGCGGCGAGCATCCACGATCGGCACTCGGGATTCGAACCCAGGACCCTTAGTCAGGCGCGTAAACGCCCACAATAATTTACAATCGGAGACATCGTGATGGCTGGCAATGTGCATTGAAAATAATGAATATTATTCAGTTGCCGACTTCTGAAATACTAATATCTAACTGGCGATCACTCAATATTTATCGTCAATATCAACCAAGAAATAGGAACCGAGAACTCGCTGAAATACTTCGCGCTGAGAATACTATATTGTACCAAAAAGTAATATTGAATAAATCTAGTGATAATAATAATAAAATAATCTCTAGACCATTGAGCCGGCAGTCAACGGTGTTAGTGTCTAACTTCAATCAACCCAAAATATTGCGCGACAATCTGGTTAAGCGTTCGCGTGAGAGATTGAAGGTCTTGGGTTTGAATCCTGGATGCAGGATTGTGGTTGCGCACTGCTGAGGAGTCCCATACTAGGGTGAAACGATCGTCCAGTGCTTCCAGGTTTTCAATGGTGGTCTAACATTCATCGATTCATGATCTCGATCAACAACTTGGCAGTCTCCACAACCCCACACTGATAAGTATAAAACTAGTTAAATATATTCGACCAAGGTGAAAGCGTAAACGAAGCACCGATACGATAGTCTCCATAGTTCATATTGGTTTTTAATAAAGGTGTAGATATATGGGGGGAATACTAAGATTTTTGTTGATAATGCTCACTACAGATGATTGAAACATAACCTATATAAGACAAAAGTATTTGTAAAGGGGGAATTCTTTCTTTCATGACAAACGATGATCATTCGTATTATTGTGTCGCCGCCTGTGCTCGGTAGAAGCCGCAAGATTTCTATTTCAGAAACCTAATCTTTGCATTCGGAGAAATTTTATATGGTCACTCTCTCTTACTCGACCATCTAAATGATCTTAAACTTATCTTTTCACTTTCTCTGTCTTAACTTTAACTTAATCATTTCAAATTCATCCTTAAACTCTGATTTATATTTGTAATTGTTAGCATCTATATTATTATGCAATCAGTCTTAAAATTCAGCTGTTAATTCTCGTTTAAATACTTTTATGTTAATTTACTTATAATCAGTTTGTTGGCATCGATTTTTATATTCGATTGTGAAACATGTAACTGATTTGAGACCTAACGAGGGGCGAATAGAAGGAAATATATCTTCTCTCGAGCTGTAATTTTGGTATCTGAATGGGTTTATTCAAATCGTTGCCTCGACACTTTCTTTCCGACATATTTAATTGTGATTAACTAGGAAGGGAAGACACATTATACATAGTTATTGGTCGATTAATTTTTTGTTGCAAATGGTTGTATTCCACTGTATAAGTGTTAATACAATTTTAATTACCAATTCCTGATTCTCTATTAAACGACGGGACAATAGTATCTATAGTTGTGTAACTCAACCTCTCTCTAGGTATCGAATTTCTTTTTATATAGGAGTTGGTAGTGGAATGTGTATAAGGTTCCAAATACAGCATATACTACTGACAGCTTCTAAATTAGAACCAAATAATTCATTTGTATTGATTGTTTGAATCTTCCCATTGCTATTCAAGACTGGAATTGATTAATCTCTTCTGGCATACGTGTATCTTGTGTAGATTGCCCGATATTACTCGTAGGTCATGAGCACTTTAAGTAGAAATGATTGGTAGCTAAAAGCAGAATTTGGGACGCATTCAGGCCCATCAGACGAATACACTATATACCAGAGTTGATGTTCACTTCGGGATTCAATCAAATACTGATCAATTGCAGTCATAAACATTAATGGAAAGGTCCAGTTAGACTAAAATCCACACCATTGCACAAACTAGTCGCTAACTGAACTTAGTAGCTACGCAAAGAACACGTTGGTAGTTGAAGGGACAGATACTGGGTTCAAATTAATATATTTCTGTACATTATGTAACATACAGTTAAGGAGTGAAGTCTAAACGACAACTCAACCTCGCAAAACATTGATTAATTAAAAAAATAAATATACCCCCTATTGAGGTAAACATGAGTCAGCAGGTTTTTTTTTAAAGTAAGAGTTCAGCCTCAGTAACAAACAGAAGCCTCAATTTACAGTTCCCTATAAAATGACTTCGAATAAACTACAAATTACGTTTATTAACTAGGAATTATGATCCGTCATTGAAGTATATATATAATTAAGATAAGTGCTATTGTCCGTGATACTATGGCTATTTATTACGTATAAATTTGTTTAAAATTATCAAAGACAAGTATAATATATAACCAGTGCTTTCTGTTCACTCCATTTAAGCTATTAATATATGTGCTCCTCACTAAAATGAAAAAAATATCGACACAAATAATGGTCGTGAAATTTTATTTCATCTTAGTATAATTTTTAATTGTACCCACAAAATATCGTCACTATGGGGATTTAAGAAAATTGTAGCATTTTTTTACAGTTGGGTTTACGAGTCAATCTAAGCTAGACCACTATTATAAAGCCTGGAAACATTAGATGGCCGTTTTGTTCTAGCGTGACCGAAGGTTTTGGGTTCGAGTCCTGTGTGCGGGATCATGAATTCGTACTACTGAGGAGTTCCATACTAGGACTAAACGACCATCCAGTGTTTACAGGTTTTCAATGATGGTTTAGCTTAGATTGGCTTATGAATCCAACTGCTAAAATATAAAATATCTTATTAAAAATAACTTGGTATATTTCGGTGAATCATTCGTAAAACATTAAAGAAGGAAAAGAACTTGAAGTTATGGTTAATTTTGATGAATGTTTTATTAAAAATGTGGTTGAATTTGTGCCTTACAGACAGAATTTTATTGATTTTATGTTCTCTATGCTAAATGATTTATTTACACGGCTTTTTATTGTTTTTCTGAACAACTTTATTTATACAAACATCAAAAGGCAGTAAGCTATTCAAGTTTCTCGAAGCGTAACTGATAGCTTGTCCTATCAGTGTATACATCAATTCGAGAAAAGATGATATAGTTGAAATCACGAGTCAACTGAAGCTAGAACATCATGGAAAACCTGGAAGCACTGGACGGCCGTTACGTCCTAGTATGGGACTCCTCAGCAGTGTGCATCCAAAAGATAATATGATTAGGTTTTCTAATTAACTAACCTGTATCTATTCACTATCATATTCCATGTTGACATAATCAGTTGCCAGCCTCTTAAAGAAGAATTTCAATCACTCATCTCTTTTAAAGTTTTGTACTGCTGATGATAATGTTTATAAAGATAATGAAAATTTCAAGATATAAAACGTCCAACTAAGGTAATATAACATGACCAGAAGATCCTACTCGTAGTTGCTGAAAATCCTTAGATTATCATACTGTCACACTTGTTTTATTTTTCCGTGTTTACAGCTGAGTACTGGATAACAAGGCTTAAAAATACCATGACTACCATGAAACCTATAAGTTCTCAGTCCTATATTTTGCTTAGAGATGGATGTACACTATTGAGAGGTTTTGAATTAGAATGAGATTATTTTCTAAAAGTCCTCAGTCTTTAGTGACTTTCCAATAGTTATCGCTTCATAACAAGCACAACTATCAAATTATACAAAATCTGAACAGAACAATTCATATCAATAATTTTATTTCCTTTACAAAATCTCTGCAATGATATCAGCTAAATAACTGATAACGTTTTTGATGGCAATATTCTACATTTTTATAAACTTTTCTCCAACTAGAAAGTTTATCATTTATAACTTGGGAATCTCTTGCAACTTTCGTTTTTATACATACTTGGGGGATTCAAAACAGTCTTTCAAACACTTTACTTCTGAAAAAATTCAGTAGTAGATACATTGTCACTCTGAAATAATCATGGTATTTATAATGAAAAACTACTGACTTTTTGTTGAGATCACGAACCAATTAATGTTAGGTCATCACTAAAAACCTGGAATTACTGGATGGCTGTTCCGTCCTAGTACTAGACTTGTTAGCAGTGCGAATCCACGATTCCGCACGCGGGACTCAAATTCATGACCTTCGGTTTCTCGTACGGACACGTCAACTCCAAACTACTGAGCCACAGTCCAACGGTGTTAATGTCTAATTTCAACCAACCCAAGATATTGCGCGACCATCTCCTATTTTTTTCAATGGATAAAACCCAACACGGTCGAATACCATTAGTGATCATACAATGATCGATGTATACTGTTAGTCAAAGCTCAACAATTTCCAGAACTCTCTACTGAATTGTTTTACTAGTAACATGAAAATGCTTGTTAAGATCATGATATTTTGTTATAGCATTATGATGATAAATTGTAATAAAATAATTGTTTTCTACCTTAATCTTGTCGTTAATTTATTTACTGGGAAGATTACTTAAAATTAGTCTTAATTATTAGTATCCCACTTAAAACTAAGCATATCTTATTAAGTTACCAATGATACAGATGAAACTAACTGTCAGAAGGGGTTCTGTGGAGATTTTAGAAATTTCACTGACTGAAATCATGAGTCAATTGAAGCTAAACCATCATCAAACCTGGAAGCACTGGACGGCCGTCCCGTCCTAGTATGGGACTCCCCAGCAGTGAATACCCACGACCCCTCACCCCACAAGATTCGAACCCAGGACCTATCGGTCTCGCGCCAGGCGCTTAACCAACTGGACCACCCAGACGGCACCCGACGGTGGATGCGCACTGCTGAAGAGTTCCATACTAGGACGAAACGGTCGTCCAGTGCTTACACGTCTTCAATGATGATGTAGACTCAATTGACCCATCATTTCAATCAGTGAAACTAGCTGTATTAGTTTTCCAAGCAAAATAGTATTTAAGTTAAAAAGGTTTCATAATTTTTTTCTTCTTCATTCTGTAATTCATGCAAAACATCTTATCAGTGGGCTCGTTCTACTCACACTCAATCGGATTCATTCAACAAAAGATGACGAACTTTCATAATAAAATATAGTAATAATTATTTACCTAAAACATAATATCAATCTGGAATTGATTCAACGGATAAGTAAATGTTAGAAATGGATTGAACAGACATTTTTAGTTGTTTTTGTATTCATTATAGGGTAAATAAGGGCCTCATTCCTATAATTGAAGAACATATGAAACTCAAAACAAATTTCAAGCAATATCAGAGTCACAATCTTCAATATGAACATCAAGACAGTTCTACTCTACGGAATTGAAACTTGGAGAACTACTACAACCATCATCAAGAAGGTACAAGTATTCATAAACAGTTTTCTACACAAGATAATCAACATCCATTGGCCGGATACCATCAGCAACAGCCTGCTGAGGAAGAGAACAAACCAGCTTCCATCTGAAGAGAAAATTAGGAAAAGTCATACATTTCGGATTCCACCAAACTGTATCACGTGACAAGCCCTAACTTGGAATCGTGAAGGGAAGCGGAAAAGAGGAAGGCCTAAGAACACATTACGTCGGAAAATAGAATCAGATATTAAAAGGATGAATGACAACTGGAAAGAGCTGGAAAGGATTGTCCAGGACAGAGTTGGATGGAGAACGCTGGTGAGCGGCCTATGCTCCTTCACGAGGAGTAACAGGCGTAAGTAAGTAAGTAAGTTTTTGAATAGTAAAATTAATTTAGTTATCATCATTATCTTGGAAATTGTGGAGCGTATAATACACTTAACCAACTTATCAGCACTTTGGTTAATGATCATTTTCTATTATCAATGATTGATACGATGAGCAACGACTTAATTGGTTAGATTGTGGTTAACTTAGATTATTGATTTCTTTTCCTAGTTGTCTATGCCATTTAATGACATTTTAAGGGGTAATCACGTCAGTTAAAACTGTTGGTCGTGGATACTAAATTGGATAATATTGTTTGTCTATGATTATTTAATCATTTCAATTTATGTTAAATACTGTACAGTTTGATTGATACATATGTAGTATGGAGTCGAGTCGCGGTTGACTATGAACACCACTACAAGAAGACTACGTGACAGTTAACCGATAAAATCCCCCGTAAGCCAAATATCAGAAGGCAGTTGATGGCTGTAGTCGAGATGTATTTATTGACGATCTCGTAGTATCGAAAGGATACCGAGATCGTGCCAAAGGAGTACAAGCGTGGTTACCGAGCGTAACCGAACCCGTGCAAAGTCACAATCGAAAGATAATTGAGCAGTAATATGGCTGTCTTTAGCACAGTTAAACAAACGAGCACAGTATAACAATCACTGGTACAATTGGTTATAATAATAATTGTTTCAATTAAATCAATCGCGTTCTCGTGGTGAAAGTAGGTCACTACACATATCTGGCGTATAATCCTACTGTAACTAACGAATTTACAAAGTAGTGTATTTAGATATCATTTTGATTTATTTTGATGTTCTCATTTTCTGACTCAATGTTCCTATTCCCGGTTTTCCAGTAGTAAGGATCAAGACAACTAAGTATTCTGCATACACAACAATTATAAATAAAGCGAGTCTAAGTGAGAATATTTATTGAGGTCAACGATTATTTGCGACTGGATAACACAGGATAGTCGATGAAATTGAAAATTCATCAAAATAAATTAGAACAGACAATGCATATACGCTGAAATATTACAAGTAATCATATTTAATTTCATAAGTTTAAATGATTCTAAAGTATAATTTAATAATGGAGAATATTTGTAGCTGATGTGAATGTATTTGACTGTCTGAACTGAGTGGTCTGATTGCGAAACTTTCATTATCTTTCTAGACGGCATTATCAGTGCCTACTTGTATGAAAAGCAGTTTATTTATTTCGTTCAGAAGTTTACATGGCTCATATCATAGATTGAATGCGGTTTAACTGCCGCTGAAAATCAGGAAGCACTGGGCATTTATACCACTTTAGTATATGAATCCTTCGTACTGCACATCCAAAGTTTAACAATCTAGACAAAACCCCTATACTAATAATTATTTACAAGTGTTAAATTACCCTGTTACGTTGACGTTGTCGATGAATGGTACTTTTGACAAGTAATATCAGGGACAAAGGCAAATGAAATTGACATAGCCTCTGAAAATAACTATTTGCAGACAAAGTCACCAGAATAGGGCAATTTAATACTCGTGGATTAACTAAACAAATCACTTGTACGTAAACTAAGCACCAATGATGTCATCTATAACGATACTGAAAGCTTTCTAATTAAATTACCCTACTTAGAGAACACAAAGCAACTAACTCCTTTGGTGAACTGACTTCGGGCTAGCCTATCGTGATGAACCAACCGAACTATATTACCCGGAACATATGCTAATGTAGGTTCTACCATGTCAGGCAGGTCGATTGGAGAACGGTAAGACTAAAAGCAGGTTTACCCCTGAGATTTTTAAGGATAGTGGTCCAGTATTAGCAGCGAGATTGACTGAGGTCTTAGTTAGAATCTGGGAACTGGACGTAATCCCATCTGACAGGTCTCAATCACTGATTGTGCCAGTTTATAAGAAAGGATAAAAGTCCTCTTGTGACAATCACAAAGGAATCAGTTTGACTGATATAGTGTACATACGTACGTACGAAGTTCTACGTTGTTTCTGACTGACTGGCTGACTGATATATCAGTAATAAAAGAGAGACTAGAAAAGTAAAATAAATCCACACTTTTGATCAAATTCGAATAAAATCGTAAATAATATCAGAGAGAAAAAAAACATTAAGAAATGTAACAGAGAATAAGTATACTTAGGAAAATTTAAGGAAATAATATCAAAAGTACAGAAATGCTTAACTTGTTAACTATCCAGAATAGTTTAGTGGACATTTTGGTAATGAGATTGGCATTAAGTATAGATTTTACATTTAATCAAGTAAACGTTAGGAAGAAATTCATCTTAATTAATAACTTATTATTATTCGCTAAGAAACTATTCGAAAAATAATTTATCAACTGAAACCAATCTATTCTAAGAATAAACTGACAATACATACAGAAAAAACTCCACCTCGAAATCCTCCGGGGATACTGCCAGTCCCATGCCCAGATAAAGGAGGAGGGTTGGACATGGGGTTAGAGACCCCACCACGTAGAAAACTAACTAACCAGAGAAAATAATAATTCAAACCACATACAGAACAGAAAAACAAGTCAATTATTATATGGTTTGTTGATTGTTATTTTTAGGGTTCATAGTAATAACCATTATGCTTACTAACTTATGAAAACAAGTGTTATGAATTTTGCCTCTTACTTACTTACTTACGCCTGTTACTCCCAATGGAGCATAGGCCGCTGACCAGCATTCTCCAACCCACTCTATCCTGGGCCTTCTTTTCTAGTTCCTTCCAATTCTTGTTCATTTTTCTCATGTCTATCTCCATTTCTCGGCGTAATGTGTTCTTTGGTCTTCCTCTTTTCCTTTCACACTGAGGATTCCATGTGAGGGCTTGTCTTGTGACGCAGTTTGGTGCTTTCCTCAATGTGTGTCCTATCCACTTCCAGCGCTTCTTCCTGGTTTCTTCCTCCACTGGGATCTGGTTCGTTCTCTCCCACAGTACGTTGTTGCTAATAGTGTCCGGCCAATGGATCTGAAGTATTTTGCGTAGACAATTGTTAATAAACACCTGTATTTTCTGGATGATGGCTTTTGTAGTTCTCCAGGTTTCTGCCCCATACAGTAGAACTGTCTTGACATTTGTATTGAAAATCCTGACCTTGGTGTTGGTTGACAGTTGCTTTGAGTTCCAGATGTTCCTCAGTTGTAAATATGCTGCTCTTGCTTTGCCGATCCGCGCCTTCACATCTGCATCAGATCCACCCTGTTCATCAATGATGCTGCCCAAATACGTAAAGGTTTTTACATCTTCCAAATCTTCTCCGTCAATTTTGATTGGATTGGTGCATGTTGTGTTGTATCGGAGAATCCTGCTTTTCCTTTTGTGTATATTGAGACCTACTGCTGCTGAGGCTGCTGCCACACTGTTTGTCTTCTCCTGCATCTGTTGTTGCGTTTGGGATAGAATGGCCAGATCGTCTGCGAAGTCTAGATCATCCAACTGCATCTTAGATGTCCATTGTATCCCGCGCTTTCCTTCAGACGTTGACGTCTTCATGATCCAGTCGATCACCAGGAGAAAGAGAAAGGGTGAGAGTAAGCAACCTTGCCTAACACCGGTCTTCACTTTGAACGACTTTGTCAACTGTCCTCCATGCACAATTTTGCAGTGTAATCCATCATATGAGTTCTGTATGATATTGACTATCTTCTGAGGCACGTCGTAGTGTCGAAGAAGTTTCCATAGTGTTGTTCTGTCCACGCTATCAAATGCCTTTTCGTAGTCAATGAAGTTGATGTAGAGTGATGAATTCCATTCAATTGATTGTTCCACAATGATCCGTAGAGTTGCGATTTGGTCTGTACACGATCTATCCTTACGGAATCCTGCCTGTTGGTCACGAAGTTGGGCGTCTACGCAGTCCTTCATCCTGTTTAACAATACCCTGTTGAAGACTTTTCCCGGTATTGAGAGAAGAGTGATGCCCCTGTAGTTATCACACTTGCTGAGATCGCCTTTCTTCGGTATTTTGATCAGAAGTCCTTCTTTCCAGTCTGTTGGTACTTGTTCCTCATCCCAAATCTTATTGAAGAGAATGTGGAGTATCCTTGCAGTTGCCGCTACGTCTGCTTTTAGTGCCTCTGCTGGGATGTTGTCCGGTCCTGCTGCTTTGCCACTCCTGATTTGTCTGATGGCCATGCTGATTTCTTCAATTGTTGGTGGGCCAACATCGATTGGGAGGTCCGTGGGTGCTGCTTCGATGTTGGGTGGGTTCAGTGGGGCTAGTCGATTCAAGAGTTCCTTGAAGTGTTCTACCCACCTGTTTTGTTGCTCTTCAATGTTGGTGATTACCTCGCCTTCCTTGCTTTTCACTGGTCGTTATGGTTTGCGGCGATTTCCAGAGAGTTTCTTTGTAGTGTCATACAATTGTCTCATGTTTCCTTCTCTTGCAGCCTTTTCCGCCGTCGTTGCTAAATCTTCCACATATTTACGTTTGTCGGTTCTGATGCTCCTCTTCACTTGTTTGTTTATTTCCGTGTATTCAGCTTGTGCCTTGGCTTTTTCTGCTCTTGTTCGGCTGGTATTGATCGCTGCCTTCTTGTTCCTCCTTTCTTGAATCTTATCCAGTGTATCAACAGTGATCCATTCCTTGTGGTGGTGCTTCTTGTGACCCAGGACCTCATGACATGTTGAAGTGATTGCCTCTTTGATCCCCTTCCAGTTGCCTCTGCTAAATAATTAATATCAGTCATTTTACTTGCCATCATCGATTAACAAGGAGGATCTGATGCAGACATAAAGGCGAGAATCGGCAAAGCAAGGTCCACATTACTACAGTTCAAGGACATATAGAACTCAAAACAACTGTCAACCAATATCAAAGTCACAATCTTCAATATGAACGTCAAGACAGTTCTACTCTACGGAATTGAAACTTGGAGAACTACTACAACCATCATCAAGAAGGTACAAGTATTCATAAACAGTTTTCTACACAAGATAATCAATGTCCATTGACCGTATACCATCATCAACAGCCTTCTGTGGGAGAGAACAAACCAGCTTCCATCTGAAGAGGAAATTATGAAAAGACATTGGATGTGGACAGGACATACATTACGGAAATCGTCAAACATGAATAGAATGAATAGCGATTGGAAACAACTGGAAAGGATCGTCGAGGAGAGAGTTGGATGGAGAACGCTGGTGAGTGGCCTATGTTCCTCCACGAGGGGTAACAGGCGTAAATAAGTAATTTTATCTGCGTCAGTCGTGCTGAAGAGCTGTTACAATGAAAACAATCTAGCAGGTTTGTTAAACCATTCAACTGAATTTGAATATACAGAAAATGTTATTAAGATATCTATGAGTTCAGTGAAATGTTTATTAGTTTACAAAGATAATTTATTTACAATATATATAGTCAGAAATCGGTTACTGCATTGTAAAAAAACATACCATCTATAAAGAATTATCACTTATAAAGAATTAAACTATCAAGGTTTTGAGAGAGTGTTTGCGATTATCTAACAAATTTCATAATATTATGAGCTGATAAGCAAAGATGGATAGTGGCTAGCAGTGGAATCCAGGACGTGCGTCACATTCAGCGCGTATATCCAGCTGATGAGTCCCAAGTAGGACGAAATGGGTGTCCTATATTGTGAATTAAGGCAATATCGAGGCAATTTGCACAGTATGTACATATACCAATAAGAGACAGATCAATTGCATTCCTAAACATCAATGGGAGAATTCATGTAAACAATACCAAGTGAATTTATTAGATGACAAATTATCACAGCAAGAATAGAATTTTGATGATAGTAGAAAACTGTCATGCAGATTCGATTATTAGTAAACTTTAATTTGACTTCTGGAAACCCACTAAATTTCATTTATCGAATATGAATTATTTATATTAAGAAACACATTAATTACTAAACTGTGATATTACTCAATTTGAGCGAAAGAAAAGTGCTGACTGTTGTAATCTAACTACTTATTATTTTCAGATGACCATTACACGTTTCAACTGATGAAGTCTGTCAATTAAGAAGTATTCATTGACTCATATTTTTCTCCTGCGTTTCAATAAGAAACTTCAGATTTCAGAAACGTAAAACAAATTCATTCTAGTTTTTTGCACTAGACATAGAATACTGATGGAATCATAAAAACAGAAGTAACTGAGTAAACGGTTTCTACAAACTTTTCCATGAGAGAAAAATTTTTAAAAATGTCAAGATCTGTAATGTTTTTGCAGTTTTTATCTCATAGCAACTCTCCTATAATCAATTTCGATTATGGTTAATTTTGGTTAAGCCCTTTTAATAAGTTACTCAACAGACAATGTTATTTGAACAATAACAATTCGCATATTTCTTTGTAGCGTTATGATCACTAGATCACATGACAGATTCTAGTTAAAATGCTGATGGATGGATCGATGGATCATTCTCTTCCCTATGCATATATGAAGTTGAATCCTATTATTAGCCTTTGCTTTTCCTAGCTGAGCCGTTGTTCGCTTTGACGATAAGTTTGCCTCTGTATTCGCTCGGATACATATATATTCTCCTCTCTGCTTCAACTGAGCTCAATGTGCTCATAACTTTGTGATCTATGCTATCGGCTAACAAACTGTAGTTGCTTCTTTTTTTTGCTTTCCTGATTTCAAATAGTGTTGAGATTTATATCGTAACAGTTATCAAGGTGATTGATTAACGAAGCAAAGCCACTACAATCTGGATGATATTAACAACAATAATTCGTCAATGAGTTCGTTACTATAAAGTGTTTACAACCTGATCTATGTAAGCAAAAGTAATAAATAACATTTCTTCTCTGCGTTATGGTAACCACAACTGATATTTGAAAACTTCATATAGTAGACAATTGCACTTTCGCTCATCTATTAACTGTGAATTTCTTATTTAACTTTATCCTAACTAGAGAGTCTAATTATGCAATCTTCAATTTTTATAATGATGACGACTACTGGTAACGTGTCCTTCTGTAGTTTGTATCACTAAGATTTCTATGTACTTATAGGTAACAAACTCAACAAAAGTGTTCAATGACATTTTTGTGCTTCAACATTTTCTGCCTCATTTTGAATATTCTTGTTGATTTCACCAACTAAAATGAATTGTTAATGTTAAAACGATATTAATCTGAGTATCTTTTGATATGTGGTTAGCAATGGATTCCAGGACATGTGTTTGATCACATTTAGAGTTTGTCAGTTGGATGTACCTATATCCTAGAAACACGAATTTTAAATTATAACTTTACTAATCTGTGTCAATAAGGAACTGATATATATATATATATATATATATATATATATATATATATATGCTATGAAGTAGATGGAACGATTCATCGCCCCTTTCGAACAAGGTTCTGGATTTCAGTGATATATTCTAATGAGACAGGAAAGCTAATATCACTTCTATAATTTGTGGTTTTATTGATTACGTTTTATCAATACAAACTATGATAGAGTACTTAATGAACTCCAAAGATCATACAAATACAAATTAATGTTAAATAACCTTCTGAAAAGATATATAGTTGTGGAACATCTGCTGTCAATGTCAAATATTTATACATCTAATGTTTGATGAGTTAGTGAACTAAACGAAAAGCTAGAATAGATCAAAGTTGACATCCCAGTTTTAGTACATAGTGGTTATGGTTCAAGTAAAAAATGTAATTCCTGAAAATTCTTCGATAAAAACATAATTATGTACAAGCAAAGATGGATAGTGGCTAGCAGTGGAATCCAAGATGCGCGTTTCGTCCTGTTTGGGACTCGTCAGCTGGATGTACCTGCATCGCAGAGTTGATGTTCACTCAGGGACTCGAACTCAGTACCGTTCGCTTCAAACGCCATCGCGAGTCGCAGAGTGAACATCAACTCTGCGATGAAGGTACATCCAGCTGACGAGTCCCAAACGGGACGAAACGCACATCCTGGATTCCACTGCTAGCCACTATCCATCTTTGCTTACAATGCTTGTAAATTAAGCCAATATCGAGGCATACGCACAGTATGCACATATGCCAATAAGAGACTGATCAATTTCAGTCCTAAAACATCATTGGGAAGATTCAAGTAAAACAATATCAAGTGAATAATTATGTACAGTTTGCGACGTTACCCAATATTTTTGATTTACGGTTAAGTTGTTCTTTTTATCAACATATTACACTTAACACAGTATTTAAAGAGTAATATAAGTTCTATTCTTAAACGTAATCCATGTCAACAGTCATACACCATTTAAACAATGACATACAAAATGTATCCTGTTCTAATATTTCATCAGTATTCTGGATTATATAATCCATACTAAGTGTAACCTTTAGAAGTTACTAAAATATCAACTAGAGAAGTTGCCTTTCTCAACTATACAGTTTCCACGTTGTATATGATGACTCATTCAAGTATAAATCACCCTAGGCTAATGAAAACTGAATTAAAATGTATTAGAGGGAAATAGTTAAGATAGAAATAAACTGAACATCATTAAGTCAAATGAATATCCAAAACTGTCTTTAGTTTGCAATGCCATTCTAGATAAATTAATTTCGTTGAAGGATATACATATATAAGACATCTTAATTACGATACAAAAGCTGTTATAGATAACACACCAGTGATTAAGTGGGGTTTTCTTTTACAAAAAAAAGTTTTCTCACGATTTAGTTGTAGCTTATTTTTAACAAAGTTTAGTTTTTATGACCCTGTTATCCATTTCTATAATGATACTGTGGTGTGTGCTACTTATATCGACTTAAGTAGTATATGACTCTTGTCGGGAATAGAATGTCTGGCAGCAGAAAGACAAGAAGATCGAGCAGAAAAGAATGGAGACAGAATGTAATTTGTATGAAGATGCAAGAACAATGAATTCTAAGTCAATTTGAGACAATTGATGGACAGTTTACAAATTGAGCATTTACTATATGGTCGTTAGATTTTATTAACAGTTCTTGTAATTAGGTTGTCAAATACATTCGATTGTCCACACTGGTGTTTTGTTCACTACAATACTACTTATTTGCCAAAATAGAAACAGATAGAGAGATTCAGTGTCAAGCCAAACCAACAGTTATATCTTCAATCATTGTGGAATATTGCATTATTGTCTTAAACTCTCATTATAGACAAACAACTGATCATATAAACAATAGGCAATAACTTAAAAGTGAATAAATTTCTTTAATTGTTGTGTAAACTATTTTGTTTGGTTTATTTTTCGTTAGCTTACCAGTGGTTTCTGTGACAACTATTTTGCTTCAAACACTAATTAAAAATTGCTCCACTGTTCACCACTGTTTTCAGTGAGTTACTATCTCACAACAGAACAAGGTGAAGTTCACTGGTCACGGCTTCTCACTAGAACTCCAGGAAATACCTCTTAAAACCAGTCACTAGTGAACACATGATTATTATTATTACAAGAAGAGGTGTCTTTTTAGAGATTTTAGCAAATTTAATAGTTGAATTCATGAGTCGATCCCGTGAGCAGGATCGTGGATGTGCACTGCTTATAAGTTACATGTTAGGATGGAACGGCCATCCAGCGCTTCCATGTTTCCCATAGTGGTCTAGCTTCCATTGACTCATGAATTCAACTGTTAAATTACTAAAATCTCCACAAACCCGCCTTTTGAGGACAAATAAAACATGCAATCCAACATACGTAACATTATTTCAAAATATTACCCATAAAAGAATTTCCGGTGAGACTATAATTTACGGACGATCTTTGATCGACGCTAAAAGACCTTGAGTGTTCACTTAATAACTAGGAGCAAATTTGGATTATAAAGCTGTATGAGGAAATATAATTTTGATTTACATTTAATGGTTACGGTTAGAAATTAGATTTAGGGTTTTCACCACGATCTGACATCAGCTATAATCCCAAAACTCTATTTAGCCAAATGTATGGACGAATTTCGCGCCAAAATTTGTTACACGTTATCTTATATCTGATTGGTTCGTCCATAAATTATAGTCTCGCCGAAAGGTTTTTGCTAATTCGTTCATCTTTACAGTATTTCAGCTAATATAAGTCTGCGTTTAACTGGAAAGTGACAATAACTGACTACAATCTCCACCATCTCACGATCTATTTTTCTATGCCATGATATTTATTATGATTTCTGAAATGAAGTGATTGTATTAAAAGAAATTGGATTATCACTTCATGTTTAGTAACAGGTTTAAGGTCAACAAGAACCAATTAATATCGAGGTGTACAGGACAAGCTGTGAGCCATTTGTGGAGAAATTCGAACACTTCACTTCTATCTGAAGTTTGTGCTAATGATGTCGTTCAGAAGAGCGATGAAAGCTCGACGACTAAACCATCTAGCTCAGAGAACAAAAATCCATCAAAAAGTTCATGTTTATAGTCGTCACGTTTTAATTGAGTTGAATTACATTGTAAAAGCAACAAAAAACAATCTACTAATTATTGTTAATCCCATTATTATCAGAATTGGTTTGTGGAGATTTTAGAAATTTCACCGATTGAAATCATGAGTCAATTGAAGCTAGACCATCATGGAAAACCTGGAAGCACTGGACGGACGTCTCGTCCTAGTATGGGAGTATGGAACTCCTCAGCAGTGTGCACCCACGACCCCGCATCCCGCGAGATTCGAACCCAGGACCTATCAGTCTCGCCCCAGGTGCTTAACCAAGTAGACGACTGAGCCGGCATCCAGTGGTGTTAATTTCTAACTTCAACCAATCCACGAAGTTGCGCCTTCGTACACCATTGTCTTCAGTGAGTTGATATCTCACAACAGACCTGGTTGAACTCCACTGGTAACGGCTTCTGACTAGAACTCCAGCAGTATCTCTTGAAGTCAGTCACTAGTGATCAGATGACTATTATCAGAAGGGGTTTGTGAAGATTTTAGAAATTTCACAGATTGAAATCTCACTATTATTTATTATTGGGAAAATAAAAGCATTTTTAGTGAGACTATAGTTTATGGACGACCATTGCGTGACACTAAAAAGACCTTGAGAATGTCCACCTACATACTATCATTAAATGAGTGTTATAAACCCGTGTGAAGAATTAGAATTAATATTTACAGTTCATAGTTAAGGTTAGTTATTGGATAAAGGGTTTTCATCAAAAACCAACATCAGCTATAATGCCAAAACTATATTTAGCCAAATGAATGAATTCGTCTACACATTATAGTCTTGCTTCATTTTTCAAAAACTTATACAATATAACCGGTGTAATAATAATAATAACCCCTTTCGTTCATAACGATATGATTATTATAATATAAAATGTTGTGTAATAGGCTATAAATTGAATAATGCAAATGAACAGAATAAAGAAATAAGGTCTGATATAACAATCAACATGTTTTCTACAAAAACACTAGTACCTATAATTCTCTAACTAAGTAAACAAACTTTCTATCATTTATTATAATAAGTAATTTTGATTCAAAGTCTAAAAATAAAGTAATATGAGTCATTAGAATTCCTTAAAGTGTAGTATTCATGTTAATCTCTAGTCAATAGACATATCAGCAAAGAAGAAGCAAACCGATTCCATGATCAGGGATCAACTGAATAAGACAAATATAACTAATCATAGGGAAGTTGTCCTGAACACTAACGATAACTTCATAAATAATTATTTCAGTAACCTTTATAAAGACAATATAAATAAAGCCAATTCATAAATATGATCAAAAAAGAAAACTTTTTTTTCTTAGATTTCATTACTGATATGATGGAAAGAAAAGTCCATTTTCGATTGAATTACTCACTATGAATTTTGTTCAAGATTACTTCCGTTTTGATTGAGTGTAATGATTACTCAATGTGGTATTTGTTCTTCTTTCCTCGTATGATATTTTATTCTGTATAATATACGATATTCTTGTACTCGATTGACATAAACTATGCTCAGTATGTGATTTGTTATATATGTGATTTCATCCTAATTATTAATCGAAATGGGTGTACAATCATTACATAAATGAGTGTATTTTCTACTAGAATAGTCGTCGTCGTCGTGTTTTGGGGTTAATAAATCACCACTTATACCAGTCTTTGTGTTCTTACTTTCGCATTGTTGGAATTGTAGAGGTTCCTTGTTCCGAGTATAAGTGTTAAGTATTTCCGACATAATAATCAGCGACGACCAGATACAAAAAAGTAGCATTAAAAGAGTCAAGACAATAAACATCCAAACGACAAGTTATAAAAATTATGGACCTGTTTTTTTCTGTTCTTCTGTTGAATGATACTTATACCTTGATATAATAATAACAACAACTTCTAAGCTGAATAACTAATCTAATCTAAATAGATCTAAGTATTACTATATCACTAATGATTATTCCTACTAAAAGTCAATGTTTTATTAATAAAATCACAACTAATATAATATATATATATATAAAACAATAAAGACTAATAAATTTCTTAATGTTTCATATGAACTCACAGTAAACTGCTTCCTGCAATTGTCTCGTTCTTTTTTTTTGTTTGTTCTGTCTTTCTCTTCTCTATTTATTTCTTCTTTTTCTTTTTTTTTCGTTGTTTGGTGATCATCTATCCAATTTCTATTATCCTCTGTTTTATTAATGATATTATTATTATTGTTGTTGAAAAGTAAATAATTATCCACATTTTATATCGAAAATAGATATAAACTTGTATTGTGTATGCAAGTTTAAACCGATATATACATAATAGAAATGTATTTATACATAAATGTATATAGATATATACACCTATTTATATATTCTCAAATGTGTTTGATAAAAGCCAACTATAAATTAGCATAAACCATCTACCTATCTATCCATCTATCTAACTAATATATATATATATATGGTATGTATAAATATACATATTGAATGCATTAAATTATTCAGTCTTATCGTTTTTTTCTTCTCTCTTCGTTTTTCCTTTCCATCCCTTTTTTCCCAAAATTTTTCTCTCGTTTTCTTTTCTTTTTTTCTCCTCCTATTTTGTAAATAGAATATTAAAGAAGCATTTCATGGAGAAAAAAAACAAACAAACAAATTTATCAATCTTGAAAAGTAAAACGAAAGGAGAATTGAAGGTTAAGAACTATCTATCGTATAGACGATGACAACATTGACTAAGAATTTTAGAAAAAAAATAAGTAGAAGTATCGTTTATGCATTTCTATAGTTTCAACTTAAAAATTAACCGATTGGTTGGAAGATTAATTTTCTTTAATTCATATGTATATATGAATATTGTTGCCTTGTCTGCTATTCTGTTCCTCTTATTTGAGAAAAGAAAAAGACTGAAATCCCAATGCTTGTGTGCTCATTTAAATGTTGAATTAAGGTGAGTTTCTGGCGTGTCTACCTACCGATCTTAAACAATGGAAAATAACAGTGATAATCAACCAGAAAAGAATTTAGTTGCCTATTCATATAAATATGCATAGACGTATGAGCACATTTATATGTAAATCTAATCATATAGACACACACACACACATCTACAAGTGTACATAAATATATATATACACCAATTTTTACGAACTCTTTAGTTATGCAAATTCTTTTCTCTAAAAAATAAAAAAAAGTTGTATTTCTAATTCTCTTTTATTTATTCATTTGTTTATTTATTGGTTGATTGGTTCGTTTTCTCTTTTTCTCCCTCCCTTCGCCGTACTCTTTCTCTCTCTCTCTCTCTCTCTCTCTCTCTCTCTCTCTCGGTACCTTCTAATATGCAAGTAAAATGAGCTTCAATAATTTGAAAAATTACATAAATAACCAAAAAAAATTAAAGAAGAGATCAGCAATAAAATCATTATTATTATTATTATCATCACCATCATCATAGTTGTGTATGTGTCTATAAATTTGTGTAGAAATTTCCGGTAACTATGATAAGAACAATTAACCATGGAGGTTTAAAAATGAAATGATTTAATAAATCATAATTTTCTAAGTAATTGTTTAAAAAGTTCTTGTCTATCTATCTATCTATCTATCTATCTATCTATCTATCTATCTATCTATCTATCTATCTATCTATCTATCTATCTATCTATCTATCTATCTATCTATCTATCTATCTATGAAATTTAATAACATTTTTAAAACAATTTTTTACATTGGTATGCACCAAAGTAAACACATTCGGTTATAGCGTGTTCACAATTATGTCGGTGAAAACACGTTCCCTACTTTCATTCTATCAATCTTCATTATTTATACTTCGATTTTAGTGTTAATCATTTCAGTGATTTAATATAAACTTTTGTGCTTTTGTCCAGGTTAGATGTATACACCCACACATACATACATAATATGTCTTAATAATGGTAATGTTAATAATAATAATAGTAATCACTATGATAGTTATGTGATTCTGCGCCTCTTTACTGACCTTCGTCTTCCTCTTTCTACCCTTACTAGTATTGCTATTATTACTATTACCATACGATAGTAATAGTAGTAATACTTTCAGTACTCAAAAATTTCACTTACTCTGTCCTTACTAAAACATAATATTGATAGTAATGAGCTTGACATGAATTTCTGAATGAATTCATTCAAAGGAGACTAGATTGAGACCGTAGGAAAAACAAGGAATTTTTAAAACAAATCAATCATAATAAGATTATCAAACTGTCATGTAGTATTTAGGGAGGATAATAAAAATAAAGTTGGTCAACACTTCATTTTTTCACGGGTCGTTCTCATTGTAGTTGCTGTTAACATCTTCTTGCTAACTATTAAGATTTATTATATGCAAAGATGGTTGGTAGCTAACAATGGAGTTCAAGATGCACGTTTAGTTCCAGTTATGACTTGTCGATTGGATGTACCTGTATCCCAGAGTTGATCTTCACTCCGGAACTTGAATCCAGTACCGTTCACTTCAAACACCATCACGTTATCCACTTAGCTACTGAGTCCTGATAGCCACTAGCTTGTGCAATGGGGTGAAGTTTAAATTCACTTGGTATTGTTTGTTTGAATCTTCTCATTGATGTTTAGAACTGTAATTGATCAGTCTCATATTGACATATGTGCATCATGTGTGGATTGCCTTGATATTGCATTAAGCCACAAGCACTGTAAGCAAGGATGGTTGATTGATTTATACTTCGAAGACAATTAGCTATCGTTACTTTCTCACAGCCATAATATTTAACCTTGAAGCATCCATTGCTTTCCAGAGATTTCCTGGAGTTCTAGTAAGAAGCCGTTACCAGTGGAGTTCAACCAGGTCTGTTGTGAGATATCAGCTCACTGGAGACAATGGTGTACGGTGGTGCAATTTCATGGATTGGTTGAAGTTAGACATTAACATTGCCGGGTGCCGGCTCAGTAGTCTAATGATTAGGTGCTCACGCGCGGGAGTGATAGGTCCTGGGTTCGAATCCCGCAAGGCGAGGTCGTAGATGTGAGTTGCTGAGGAGTCCCACGATAGAACGAAACGGCCGTCCAGTGCTTCCAGGTTTTCCATGGTGGTCTAAATTCTATTGCCTCATGATTTCAACTATTGAAATTATATTTATTTATTTATTTGAACACATAAATATTGGTACAAGGGGGCACCAGATATATATATGCGCCATCAATACTCGTATTGACTGGTTCTTCCCATATTTGGAAATCAAATAGTCAGTTACTTATCGATAAATTTTAGTAGTTCATCTCTTTTTCCTCGAATTTTCACTATGTTACCAAAGAGAAAACAGTGAAAACTTTACAATCCTATTAAGAAATTACAATACGATGAAAATCTTTTTAGTCACCTGGGACCTACATTCTATTCACGAGTTAAATCACGTATAATACCAGTACAATTCTGTTCAGATTACTAGCCATGTATATCTTTGTACGTTTCATTATTGTTTCTAATTTATTTGTACTATTCAAAAGTGTATATCAATTAGTCATAGTTTTAATGAATGGATTGAAAATTTAAAAATGTATAACAATAGAAAGTACCGTTGGTTACAAGGATTTTTATATATATATTCTTTACTATGATATTGTTATCACTAACTTGATCACTTCCTATTGATATAACGACTCTTTAAAAACTGTATCTGGATAGCAACCAAAGTTACATATTGATTACATTTTGTACTTTTAAACTGAAAATGATATTTTATAATTGTTGAACAAGTTATTCCATTCATAAATGAGTATAGATATAATTCCAATGTTTACACTGATGAGTATCATATTTAATTTTTAATGAAATTATTAATTTCAGGATATATGTACAATTAACTGATGAGTTTCAATTCTGACAAAACGTAAACCTTAGAATTGATTGTTAATCTTCCTATTCAAAATCTACTTTAAGTCATATTTACGAGGTAATCCTCAACCGTTGTTGCTACCTTGACGTGGTGGTCGGGCTTGCCTATCGTGATGAAGCAACCGAGCTATACTGACTGGAACAACCGTTCCTCAAGGTCCTACCATGTCAGAAAGGTCGGTTGAAGAGCGGTAAGACTAAAAGCAACAAACCTAAGGTCTGAAGGCGAAGTCGCACTGCTGACTGTACAGAGGTGTGACAGCAGTAAGGTGTTTCCTTCAGACAACCAGCGTGACAGCGATGCTGCCTTCCCACAAGGAGGGGTGGGGTTAGATAAGGTCGACCCTAAAAATGCACACGTTGCCTTATCCCGCGGATATCCGTCTCCGGCGGTAAGGTCTCAACAAGTACGGAGCTAACACAAAAATTACCCATAAAAAGGTTGTATGTGACGGACCTCAAGCAGTTGTCCCTTGGACACTGCGGTCACGCTCTCAGGTCACTAAGACCACCTCTAATCCAATTTCCTTTTCAGGCACCTCAAGAAGAACCCTTCCAACGGTGTGTGCAACCGGGAAGTGATAACCGCCCTCATACCCCTAACAGCACCCAAGACCACTGTATTCATAATCAACGACCACGAGATAATGCAATAATTATGATAATGATAAAATTGTAAGCCATAGAACTGCATGCTTTAGCGAAAGAAAAAAGCATAGTTCATCAGCTTATATCTAGTAGTAGTATATATAATTTCTATTTATCAGGTTATATATGATTTGGGCATATAGTTAGAAGAATGCTTTTGTTTTGTATTGTTTCAAACATATAATAATTTATTATACAAGGAATATCTTATTTACCTTGTTTAGGAAACGCAAAGTTAACATAACTAAACATTTCTATGTAAGTTTCAGTCTTTCATAGATTTCCGTTCATTTGAGAGATTTTTATGTGTTAAAAGAATATGTAAAGAAGCATGTATTATGAAATCTAGACGAGAAAATAACAAGAAAACTGATCCAAAAATTCAATAAGTGGGAACGATGGACCTATGTGTTCATATTATAAGAAGCTGATAACAACTAACAATAATATAAATTTTAATAGTTGAGATCATGAGTCATTTGAAGCTAGACCATCATGGAAAACCTGAAAACACTAGATGGCCGTTTCGTTCTAGTATGGGACTCCTCAGCAGTGCGCATCCACTATCCCACCTCGCAAGATTCGAATCCAGGAAATATCGGTCTCGCGCGCGAGCACTTGCCATCTTGACCATTGCCAAGGTATCCAATGGTGATAATGTCTAACTCCAACCAATCCAAAAAATTGAGCGACACATCCACCATTGTCTTCAGTGAGTTATTATCTCACAACGGACCCGGTTGATCTCCACTGGTCACTGCTTCATACTAGAACTCCAGGAAATATCTCATGAAGACAGTTATGGCCATCCAGTTCTTCCGGATTTTTCATGATGGTCTAGCCTCAATTGACTCATGAATTCAACTGTTAAGAGAATAAAAGTCAACAATTTTTATCAAATAAGAAGTTATAAAACTTGATTTTTATTTTATCTTATTATATTATAGCCTAGAGTAATAAAATTACTGAAAATTTTTGTTTAACCCTTGGACTTACTGATTTTGAAGATATAGAATTCAGTATTATTTCTTACCTAATGACCTTTAGATATATAATTTTGACTGCCACGTTTTGGATTTTGTCTCTTGGTTTACCTTGATGTCATTTTCTTTTCCATTATTTAATATGTGTTCATTGAAATAGACGATTCTTTACATCACTTAATCCCTTTGTTCATAAGCCGATAATATGTCTATGAGATAAATAGCCACATAATTTCATTATTTCTATAACAAGTAAATTTTACAATAAACTCTCATTGTTCACACTTGTACAGCTATTTCATATGTATAGGTTTTTTGTTTAAAAGTACTGTGGTTAGGATTTTAGTTTAGTCTAACTTAATTTGACATTTATACTATTATCAGAAGGGGTTTTGTGGGTATTACATTAATTTCAATAGTTGAGATCATCAGTCAATTGAAGCTAGACCATCATGAAAAATCCGGAAGAACTGGATGGCCATAACTGTCTTCATGAGATATTTCCTGGAGTTAAAATCTCGCGAGGTGGAATAGTGGATGCGCACTGCTGAGGAGTCCCATAGCAGAACGAAACGGCCATCCAGTGTTTTCAGGTTTTCCATGATGGTCTAGCTTCAACTGACTCACGAAATCAACTGTTAAATTACTAAAATGGCTACAAAATCCCCTTCTGATATTATTCTCTAAAATCATTTTTCATTCCACACCATCTAAGTTAGATAATGAACGTTGTTTAAAAAGCAAAACAACACTGTTTACAGTTTAATTTGATAAATATTTAATTTAAAAAAAATCCATGGAATATAGAAAACAATAATCTTAACATGAATGTCCATTCAAGATAAAAAGAAAATTTCTATCTATTTGTATACTATTAAAAAGCTTGGAAAAACCACGAAATCCATTCTCTTCTAAGATCAGTCAAAGATCTGCTTTATATTGTGTTTGC
The DNA here is from genome assembly GCF_000699445.3 of Schistosoma haematobium. Taxonomy (NCBI): domain Eukaryota; kingdom Metazoa; phylum Platyhelminthes; class Trematoda; order Strigeidida; family Schistosomatidae; genus Schistosoma; species Schistosoma haematobium. The sequence continues at coordinate 79,656,488 of NC_067195.1, forward strand.
TTGATTAATTATTATCCACTAAAGAACTACCGAAGATTGAAGAACATTTGTCGGCTGTTTTATCACAGTTTAAAACTGTATGGAAGTATGCATTCATACAAATTCGGATTCAGTATCTGAATGTTTTTCAAAGCAAACATGATACTTTTACTTCATCATATCAACTGTTCTTGTCTCATATATTCAACTTTATGACAAGCATTAAAATGAAATCGTCTTTATTTGACTTGGCATGGAATAGACGTGTATTGTTTAGTCGTTTCAAGGCAATGCGTAAAAGTAACCCTGAAAATTTTGGCTCCTAGTAGTTCTCCAGTTGATGTCAATTAAGACAGGAAACTAAAACACGTATCGTTTTTGAATCATTCAATATGTAAAATAAATCACCATCCAAAACACCCTTTGAAAATTCAGTCGGTTTGAATATTCGTTTTTTTTCCTGAAATAGATCGGTCAAGATATACTATAGATTAACGATACTCTAAATAAGCCAAATAGTTAATTCACTTGGTGTTTTTTTGCTTCTATATTCCCATTGTCGTTTTAGGGCTGCAATTGATCAGTCTCTTATTTGCATATGTGCATCCTTTGCGTATTGCCTCGATATTGTCTTAAGTCACAGGCTTTATAGGGAGAGATGGATATTGGCTAGCAGTGGAATCCAGGAAGCGCGTTTCATTTTATTTAGAGCTCACCGGTTGGATGTACCTGCATCTCATATTTCATATCCTGAAACAACCATGGGAAGATACAGGCAAACAACAACAAGTGAATTTAAACTTCACCCCATTGCACAAGCAGGTGGTTATCAGGACTCAATAGCTAAGTGGATAAGGCGATGGCGTTTGAAGCGTATGGTACTGGGTTTCAGTCCTAGAGTGAACATCAACTCTGAGATGCAGGTACATCCAGCTGACGAGTCTCAACTAGGACGAAACGCGCATCCTGGATTCCACTGCTAGCCACCATCCATCCTTACTTACAAATAGTTAATTGTCTATCAGTGTTTGACAAAATGACTATTTCTGTTAAATGTTCCATGGATTTAAACTCTAAAGAAAATCACACTAAATTTCTGTAGCTTGATTTCTCCTAATTATGTCATCCTCATTTTGAGATCGAAACTTCACATGAACACGTTTCTCAATTAAATTAGAGTGCTAATTTGTTTTACAACCCTAAGAAAGTTAGCGCCAATTACTGACTGAATTTTTTAATTAGGCAAGACTTTTTCCCATCCAATATTTACTAAAATCTATAAATCTCCATTTACAGCTTTTAGCTATTCAAGATTATCTGTACAATTTATACGTTTACTAGGTATTCAGTGTCTATAGTTAATAAACTTGTTAGCACAGAACATTAACTCTGTAGTTAATTAACTCGATACCTTTTCGAAATGGTTATTTATGTTTAGCTTTAGTCAGTCAGTCAGCTAAAAGTAGTGTAGTAAACAAGAACACAAGTAGGACAATGGAATGTATTTGAGTACAAAATTACAGAACATCTCACTAAAATTTGAGAACTATACAGTAGATACCTAATTTACGAAATATCAGTTAATTGTCTCAATCTTGACTGTTCCTTTTGCAAATATCAGTTCATCGTCTCAGATTTCATTGTTCGTGCATTTTCATACCAATTGCTTTCCGTTGCCATCCTTTCCTTCTCGATCTTCTACTGAAATACATTCTATTCCTGACCATCTTTTATATACTATATATGTGGATATAAGTAGCTTACACCACAGTAGGACCAGGCACATATATTCATCGATCCAAGTTGCCACACTTCATTAGCACAACAAGATGAATACCAAATTCATAAAAGTAGTCACTTCAATGATAGTAGTGTTTAGCTTCAGACATTAATGTTGTTGTTCATCAAATAAAATTTAATACTCATCCAAAAGATATGATACGAAATTATACTGTAGTTGTTGAAAAATGCATATAGATTACTAATAAGCAGATTTAAGATCAGATATCAAGTTTATTGGTATTCATCAACAAGTACACTTATTATTTTATCACCATAGATCTAAACCACAAAAAACTCAATCACTTATTTACTTATCTTGTAGTGAAGGAGAACACAGGTGAGGACAAACTAATGCATTTGAGCACAACGTTACAGAACATCTCACTAACATTAGAGAACTATATAATAAATGGTTAATTTGCAAAATATTAATGAATTGTCTCCAACTTGACTGTTCCTTTTGCAAATATCAGTTCATCGTCTCAGATTTCATTGTTCATACATGTTAATACCAATTACTTTCCGTTGCCATCCTTTCCTTCTCAATCTTCTACTGAAATACATTCTATTCCTGACTATCGTTATATACTACTTAAGTGGATATAAGTAGATCACACCACAATAGGACCATTTTCGAGTCCTAGATTAAAAGAATGGATATTATTATCATATTATTATTATTAATATGATGATTAAAAATGTAAAACTCCTATTACTCCTATAATAGATGACTCATATTCAGAAGACAAATATTTATGCATCTCATTTTCCTATTTCACCAAGAAAACATTGAATAGAAATAGTTTATTCATTCAACTAACTGTAATCCCTTAGTTTAATAATATGAATATATTTTACGGATCTAATTTGTTTTTAAAACTTACATTCTCTTCTTTCTTTGTTGTTGTTGTCGTTGTTGTTTTTGTTGCCGTCGTCGTTGTTGTTGTTGTTGATTGTCTATTTCATGATTTACATAACCTAAACTCTATTCTGGTAAAGAAAAGAACAAATGAATTGATTGATTGATTAACTGATAGATTGATTGAATAAAATTTGCATAATCGATTATTCAAAAAAGAAGAAATAATTTATTAAATAAGATCAACACATCATCATCATCATCATCATTATCAACATAATTAGATTCATTAAAATTTTAAATAACCATCTGGAAAAAAGTTCATTTGTCAACTTTTTCATTATTGAATAAAGCCGACAATATGAATAATCAAATAGATAACTTAACTCACTAACTAACTTACTTATGTCTGTTACCCATTGTAAAGGAACATACGATACCCATCAACATTCTTCATCCAATTCTGTCCTAGGCAATCCTTTCTAGTTATCATTTATCTTTCTCATGTCTGCTTCTAATTCTCAACGTAGTATGTTCTTAGACTTTTCATTTTTTTCCGTTTCCATTCAGGATTCTAAGTTAGCGCTTGATGATTACCTCAATGTATGGATTGTCCACCAACATTGTCTTTTACTAATTTCCTCTTCGGTTGGAAGCTAATTTCTTCTCTTCCACAGTAGGCTGTTTCTGTAGTTTCCTCAAGGGTGTTAAAAAAGTTCACATAGCAATATTGTTATTGGTAAATATTTAAAAAATTGTACATACAATAGAAGCAACATTTTTAAATTCACTTGGTGTTGTTTGCTTCTATATTCCCATTGTCGTTTTAGGGCTGCAATTGATCAGTCTCTTATTTGCATATGTGCATCCTTTGCGTATTGCCTCGATATTGTCTTAAGTCACAGGCTTTATAGGGAGAGATGGATATTGGCTAGCAGTGGAATCCAGGACCCGCGTTTCGTCCTAGTTGGGACTCGTCAGCTGGATGTATCTGCATCCAAGTTGATGTTCACTCAAGAACTTGAACCCAGTGCTGTTTTTACTTCAAACACCACCACTTTATCCACTTAGCTATTGAGTTCTGATAACCACCTGCTTGTGCAATGGGGTGAATTTTAAATTCACTTGTTGTTTGCTTGTATCTTCCCATTGATGGATAACGTGACGGCGTTCGAAGTGAACGGTACTGGGTTTGAGTCCCGGAGTGGACATCAATTCTGGTATGCAGATGCATCCAGCTGACAAGTCCCATCTGCGACGAAACGTGCATTCTGGATTCTACTGCTAGCTACTATCCATCTTTGTTTATAGCAATACTTTTAGTTCAAATTTACTAGTTCAAAATATTCTCCACTTTTAAAGCTTGTTTGGTTTGATTAAGAAAAAGAAAAGTAAATTTTCAAATATAAATATTTGTTTTTTCATCGTGTTCTTATTGAGAGTTTCCACTCATAATCTACACTGTTTACTTATCACAAATAAGATTTATTATTTAACTTAATTAACTTGCTTTTTTAAATCTTTACTTGAAATAAAAGGGGTCAGAACATATCGTAATTTAATGTTATCTCATTTTTGATTGTGAATATGTTTGAATTATGTGACTAATCAAATAAAAGTACTGTAGTGACCTTCTTTTATTAAGAGAACGTGATTGGTATAAATGAAACATTTATTATCATAACCAATTGTACCAGTGATTGTTTTACTGTACTTGTTTGTTAAAGTGTACCAAAAAACACACTCTTCCGTTGTCTATAACCTTTCACGAGCTCTCGTACGCTCAGTAGTCTCGCCTGTGGTTTTTTGCACGATCTCGGTATTATTTCGATACTACAAGATTGCCAACAAATACATCTTACTACAATCTTCAACTGCCTTCTGATATTTAGCCTGCGGATGGGTCTAACCTGGTAACTGGCACGTAGTCTTCCTATAGTGGTGATCATAGTCAACAGCGACTCGATACCTACCACAGTACAGTAGTAATGTTAAATATTTATTTGTAAAAATAAAATTCATTGTTTTTAATACAATCAGTTTTCATTAATATTCATAGAATTCTATTTATATCAAGAAAGTTCAAGTAATTTTACCAGATTTTTGTCGAAGATTTAATCCAGTTACCAAGTTGTATTTATCACAAACTGATATTAGATGATGAATCAATGAAAGATGAGAAGCATTTAACAATGAGCTTCTCTACCATAGTAACCATGCAAAACTTGATTTAAGACAGTAAAATTATACCATTAACATAAAATTATCCGTAAATTTTAAAATGAAAAATTTAATAAATTACTAAATGACTAATAGAAGAGAACATTTTAGCTTATGATATTAACAAATCTGTCAAAGAAATCACAGAGTTTCTGGGTATTTTTTGTAATTAAATATAAGTTTCCTATTTGAAAGATAACCAGGATAATATATTTTTTATTCAAAACAAAGCAAAGAACAAAGGAATCGTTGAGTTAGCAACCGAGAACTACAACGGAGCTTCTAAGGGCCTTAAAGGAGCCGAAGAGTTCCAGGCAATCAGAACATAATGGAGCTTTCTAGGAATATTAACGTGGTATGCTACTATTGATCAGTAGCATGATATGTCTCTTAGCGGATTGGCCAAAATCTAATGTTGATTTAACAAATGCTAATATCTATAAATACCCGTGATTTTCTGTATACATTGATTCTTACCAAATAAACACTTCGCCAGCTTTTCTTCTGTCTTCTGATTTGCGACGGTGAGGTTCAACTTTCGAGTGCCGTAATCGTAAACCGTATTGTGAGTTAATCAAGTAGCGAACTTAACAGAAACTTCTTTTGAAATCCTTTTTCATCATGACTTTATACTACACTCATTGAGTAGTTGGGTTGCATAATGTGATATTAAGTAATTGAAAGAAAGAAGAAGATTATAATGATCAGAGTAATTATTTGAAAAATTGGTCAGTTGCTACATTGAATAATATATAAAAGGAAAAGAGCAAAATATTTCGATGATAGATCAGTATTATAATAGTGTTATAAGAATCAAGAGATGAATGCTGAGAATATGTGAAAATATAGAAGTGGAGGAAATTTTTTAAAAAAATATTCGAATATTTCTGGGAGAAAGGGTTTAATGAAAGTTCACCTAAAAACTTACCCTTATATCAATGGTCAAGTTAGTATTAGTGATTGCACAAACTTCTTTTAGATGCAAAGGTTAGATTACAAAAAAAACACTTTTCTTCAGTGTTCACTGGACTAGCCTTTACAGTTTTTGATAACTGAAAATTCTGTCTTTTTCGTTAATATTTAATATATTCATATTGGGTACAAGTTCTGTCGGAGTTATTCTTCATGAAGTGATGATGAGTATTGATAGTGATCTTAAGAACGTTGAGGCTTGATACAATGGTCTTGCTGCTTATGATTTTAATAAGATATTCAGTAACTTATTGCCATGTTTTATTATTTGCTTGAGAAGAACGTTTTCATAAATCTCAGCTGTTGTTCTTAAGGACGGTCATTAACCGTTGAGGTTAAACAATAGAACATCACTCTGAGTGTGCATGGTTCTGCTATCTGATACGTCAGCAGTAAAGCAATCCGCCATGTAGCTTATATATCCTGACAGTCATTCCGAAATAAATGTGGTCATACTTTAGCCTATCTATTGGAGCTGATTATATTCTAAAGTGTTCAGGAGATATTTTACTACTTCCAAGAGTATATATGTGACAGAGTGTGTGTTAAGAAAAGTATATAGTGTTGAAATTAGTAGGCCTATAGTACTAATGAATCATAAAAGTTTGTACCTTGGAACAGAATGCGATATAACTGAACTAGAGACAAAAAGTATGAAGTTGACATGGAACGATGTAACAGGATAATGCTGAAATAAAGCTGTCACAAACGTCACACACAGAGAACAACCAGGAATGGGGATTATGATGATTGGAAATAACAACACATCTGACTGGTTTAGAGGGTGTGATACTTCTGTGTATTGAACCGACAGAGGGAAATGCAAGGAAGACCATTAGGATGGACATTCAATACACAGAAAGGTTTCATTCGTGTTTTGTTGATGGCAGAAGGACAACATGATAATGCCGGTGAAAACCTCGTTGACTTATAAACAGCCAGAGCCACGAACATACAGTTCTGTTGATAACGGTATGGGGAGAAGCCTCGAACAACAAGAATGATATTTAGCCGCTTGTCAGCTAGCCCGAAAGCAGCTTTTGGACAGAAATAGTTTGTAGAAAATAAATAATATATTTCGACGAGTATTGCAAGGTCTTTCACAAGCTGTTTTGATTGTCTATGCAAAAAACAGAGATACATAAATCTTTCTATATGAGTAAAATACGAATTGAGCTAGATGGTTTAAACCACTACAAATACAAGAATTGAGAAGGGATGCTACCACTGTCGTAGAAGCAGAACTAATCACTAAGTACGTCTGCAATGAGATTGATAGGGTTATTAATGGTGATTTAGAGGTAAAATATAGCATGCTAGGAGTCAGTTACGTCAGTAAAAGAGTGCATCGAGAGCTTAAGATGTTGACACATGAAATCTATAGAATCAAGACCAAACACAGTTTATTAACCATAGTTGCAATAAATCATATTCCGAGTTATCTTGCAAAATGTTTGGTTCCGAACTGTTTTTGTAGCTGGAGTAAGGTTGATGATGATCCTATTGTCGATGGTTTCAACTCACCACACATCTACTGGTTCGAACTCACGATGTCAAGTAGATGTCACGGTGACAACATGTTTTTACTAGTTCTGAGTGCGACAAAAATGTGACAACAGCCGATATCTTTAAACTTTAAACAGGAACCATCATTGTCAGATATTATCTTCACACAACATTTCAATTATATCAACGACTTAAATTTCTACTTCGTCTGTCAAACCACTCACATAATAGTTATACGTTGAGTTTGTGACTCACGACACTGTTTACGAATACACACCCCCCAATCGAAAGTTAGCGAAGGCAGAAATCCTAGCAAGTAGGGATCGAGCTATCTAAACAGACTGGTCGGTTGCTGCAGGCCAGTTGACTGAAAAAGAATGTGGTAAGCTGAAAAATACCAAATAAGTGACAAATCCCGTCGTTCCGTAATCGAAGAAATCCAAACTATCTCACTCCAGCTCACGAATTATTGTAGAATCCCTGGAACTAATATGGTGCTGGGAAACACTCCGAGACTTGTTCCTCATAACAGTTCGTAAACTGTTTAGGCTTAAATACTGCAGGGTTGGGAATGTGCATAAACCACCGTACCTAGGTCTTGAATGAAAAACGAAAGACAGCACAGAACGGTCATATGTGCACTAAAAGACTTTTTTAGCGCATTGAAATAGGAGCGAATCGAACTCTTTTGCCACACCTAAGTAAGAATTCAGACCCCCCCCGGATTAAGTACAGTTAAAGCTGATATTCTATCAAATGACGTCAGGTAAGTCTACTCAGGTGGGATTGTTATCGGCACTATTCACAGACAGACTGCTGCTATTAGAATAAATCCATTCCTACTTCATTATCTTAGGGAGGAAATACATTTCTTATTTTACTTGAGTGGATAATAAAACTTTATGCCTTCAAACAGCCCAACCTCGTGCTCGATATTCTCTGCTTGTTGTTCAGAACAAATTTTTAAAGCCTTTCGATATAAATACTTTACAAGGGGGTAGATGTTCGGTATAACAGTGTTAGTGTTGATGGCTCAGAAATCTGTTTCTCAATAGAGTTGCGGTCTGAAATCTGGAGTTTCCCTAACTTGACAGGTTACATTCAGGACATTTCCCTTCCAACCAACGTGGTAGTAACAACAACTAGTATTATTTAATGTGCTCACTTCCTAAGCTCAACTCCGAATGTAGTCCTTCCGGGGTTACTGCAGAGCCTAAATCCGGAAAAAGAAAGTATGTGGGGCAAGTGGTCAGCAACCTCAACCAGTAGAAAATAACATTGTTACAGAAAACGTTAACCAAAATCGATCACTTAGACCATTTATTATCTTATCTGAAAGTTGAAATATAATCGTATAGAACAATTCCGACGCCTCGTGGTCAAACCAGACATTCTCCGAGAGCCAAAAAGACGTCCCTTCTTCTTAAAATTGGAGCAACAATGAACATAAGCACATGGAATGTCCGAATAATGTGGGAGAATGAGAGGAACAATAAAAAGTTTGAGGTAAGAATGAGATACTATTTGACGCTTTCCAGAAAACGTGTAACATATTAAACACGAGTTAAATAAAAAAGATTGGTTTGCGGAGTTATTCTGTTGAAATCTGTCATGAAAAAGTGCTTCACACACACAAGGATTTGGATCAATGTGGCTCATATAAGCAAGAAAAGGACTAATAGGATGTGAATGTCATGGACCCTGAATCACCAAAGCACCGTTCAAAACGAAGTAAGTGGAAATAACAATGAATATTATCCAATGCAATATGCTCATTAATGGTAGCAATGACACCAATAAAGATCAGTTTTATGAGAGGTTGCAATCAATCATATTGAAGTACCCAAAAAACACCTCACCATCATGATCGGAGACCTAAACACAAAAGTAGGAATGGACAGCACTGGATATGAAGATATTGTGGGACGGCATGGTCTGACTGTGAGAAAGGAACGACGGTAGTGAGAGATTGGCAAATTTATGTGCATTAAACAAATTGGTTATAGGCGGCACAAAATTCCCCCAAAAAAAACATATACAAATCTATATGGATCTGTCTCACCGGATCACACCACGGGGAACCAGGTCGATCATATTTGTGACAATAAGAAATTCAGAAGGACAATGGAAGACATGAGAACCAGGATCGGAGCTGATCACCAGATCACCACCTGGTTGTGGCCAGGATGAAACTGAACTGAAGCTAAGCAAATACTGGAAAGCTGGGAAAACAGCAGTACAAATGTCCAATACAACATTAATATGAGATAATAACAATCACAACCAACTCAAGATAACTCTCAACAACAGGTTCTAAGCCTCACAGTATCTGCTCAAAGAAGAAGAAACTACTACTATAGAGAACAACTGGAAAGGGATCAAAGAAGCACTAACTCTAACGTCTCAGGAAGCACTGGGTGGCAAGAAGCATCATCACAAGGTATGCATCTCTATCGATATCCTGGACAAAATTCAACAAAGGAAGAACAAGAAGACAGCAATTAACAGCAGCCGAACAAGAGCAGAGAAAGTCAAGGTCCAAGCTGAATACACGAAAGCAAACAAGCACGTGAAGAGGAACATTAGGGTAGATAAGCAGAAATATGTGGAAGAGCTGGAAACGACAGTGGAAAAAACTGCAAGAGAAGGAAATATGAGACAGCCATATTATGACACAACGAAGAAACTACCCAAGCTGCCAGCTTTGGGGAAATTTTGGGGAATTTTGGGGAAATTTAGGGAAAATCCCCAAAGTGAAAAACCTTCTCCAATGTTTGGGGAAATTTTGGGGAAATCCCCAAAATTTTCGTAGCGCATTTTCGTACACTAACATTTCATCGACATAATATGAATAAGCCTCACAGTAGTAAATTTAATAGAAAAATGTACATTTTAATTCAATACAAACTTTTGATGAGGGATAGTCTATCGAATTTCAGGCCTTGTTTTAATACATCAACAAACAGACAGTAGACAAAGAGATGTCGGTTTCAAAGAACGCATGAGGAGTTGCGTTCTTTAGAGGCAGCTTTAGAAAACCAAAAATACCGAGATCATTTCGTAAGTTGTAAAAGGTGTTTGGATAAATTTTAGGTGGCAAGATTATGCAACCTAATGTGTGACAATACTCGGAAATCAGCTAAAGCTTGTCTTCAATACCTCCTGTCGCCGGAACTCGCGAACACTTACACTTTGCACGGAACCAGAAGTAAATTTGGTATTAGTAAGTACAAATTTTACTCGACGGTTCAAAGTAAGTCAACTTTACTATATTAACATATTTGTAGGTGCTTTGTGTTCACATTTCCGAAGTGCAAGCTGCCCGGAAAAGGAAATATTACACGCCATGGCTACAGCAAGCCAGGCCTTCTTGTATGACGCAAAAGATAAAGTACATAAACGTGGATGGCGATCCAAAGAAAGGGTGAGCTAAAACTACTTAATATGTTTGTTATAATACATATGTTAACTTTGTCACACATTGTTCCTACTCGTTCACCGTCCTACTCTTTTGTATATTGTTTAATACCACTTAAATAAAATGCATTATTCAGTTGTATTCCCAATAACTGAAGTTCACCTCGGGGATTTCCCCAAAATTCACAGGATGTTAATCATCATTGTATTTATCACCATAATCACTGTACTTTAATTACTGTAACAGCTTATTACTTTGTGATCAATACTCAAAGTGATATAACTTGTCTCTTGTATGTTTCCCTTTCAGCTGGCTTCGCAGGCTTTATCAGACGTTACTGTAAGTTCTTTGTTCGCATCATTAAGAACATTGTTATACTGTTGGTACATCACCAACCTTTCACATATCTTGACACGTTATTATACACTAAAAATGATTTATTTATTTTTTAGAACATTATCAATGACAGTTCTACGTCTACGTAAGGTGTTGCTGTTACAACGCAATGAAAAACTTTGTATAAATGATTCATTTGTAATTTTGTTAACTGTAATAAACATTTATATATTTCATAAATCAGTCTTTTGATAATCGTGACAAATCGGTTAACATTATGCTTCATTAGCAATGCGCCATCGACGAAAAGTAATAAAACGTCGCAGTTAGAAATGTACGTAAGCATTCTCCTAGGTCTTCCGTGATGTCGATAGGCTTTCGAGAAGCCTTTGCGTTAAAACAGTTTTCCAGGAAAACCCAAAGGTTTGGGGAAGCTTCCCTAAAATGATATAACTATCGTGTCCGTTCCCCTTTCACCTGGCTTCGCAGGCTTTAACAGACGTCACCATAGTGTATTTGTTCTTTTGTATATTGTTTTATACTACTTACAAGAATTAAGTAGTCAGTTGTATTACCAATAACTTCAGTTAACTTTGGGGAGTTCCCCAGGTCTGGTGAAATTTGGGTTGTTTTTTTTCATTTCCTCAAAATATATTATAGCGGCTTCGCCAAAATGGACTAAATTTTCCCCAAAGTTGGGAGTCTGGGTAGCGAGGAAATACAGTACCCAGAGAGACCAGTCAAAGACAAGAAAGGCAGGACAATCATCAATATCCAACGGCAAAGGAACAAATGGGCAGAATATCTTGAGAAACGCTTGAATGCACCAGCTCCACTGAACATCGAAGCAGCACACACAGACACTCCTATAGATGTCACTCCACCAACGAGCGAAGAAATCAGGATGGCCATCAAACAAATCAGGAGTGGGAAAGCAGTAGGACCTGAAAGTACACCAGTCGAAGCACTAAAGTAACACATAGAAGCAACTGCAAGTATGCTCCACATTCTATTCAAGAAGGTTTGGGAGGAAGAAGTGCCATCGACAGACTGGGAAGAAAGTTAGCTCACCAATATATCAAAGAAAGATCTGAGCAAATGTGAGAACTACGGAGGTATCATACTACTATTGGTACCAGGAAAGGTTTTCGACAGTGTTGCCGAACCGGACGAGAGATTCAGTAGACGTCCAGCTTCGAGATCAACAGGTCGGATTCCGTAAGTATAGGTTGTTCACAAACCAAATCGCTACACTACGGATAGATAGAATTCCTTATGTAATACACATAAATTTCGAAAAAGCTTTCGATGTACTATCGTAGGCTCATTCAAAGCTCTCCAATTTTGGAATAAAAGGCATAAAACAAGATTGAATAAACTGTAGATGTTGTTGGTAAGGTGCGTGAGTGGGAGTAGGCTGTGTGCTATATATGTGGGAGCCTGTTCAAAAGTATTATGTTAGGTTCTCTGCTATTTCTTATGTACACTAAAGAATTGCTAACCGTGTTTAGTTCTCTATCACTCATTTATAAATGGTGTAGAATTTGGATGATAAAATACTATGACACCGATAGGCTGGATCTTCGAAGTGATTTAGAAACATTAGTCTGATGATCTAAACGTTGTTGCTGATGAATAAATTACGGAAAGGTGCGTTAATGAAGATCAAACACAATAAAAGTTATCAATATACTACCTTAGTGTTACTATTGGTCAAGTACTTAAAGACGCCACAAGTACTCAGAGTTCGACAAATCCTTTACCAGTAACACCATTATATTCGAAGAATGCCAACCCAGTCAAATCAAAACACATAAACGAAGGAGTTCGAAGATGTATTTGGAAGGCGATCGGCATGTTGAAGGGACGTTTGCTCTAAGCTGACTAACAGTTGAAAGGGATGTGTAAACTGTGTGCCCACTCGTGATCTGGTACGGATGTGCGACCAAGCGCCTTCAGCTAGGATATGTCCAGTAAATCCGATGAGGTGAGCACCAGTGTCGAAAAATTTCGGAAATATATATTTTGGGGATTTGTTTACCTCTACATAATAACCCCTCCAACACAAACATGTAGTAACAGATCTGTCGATGAACTCTGTCAAAGAGAAACCGTATCTTCACTCAAAAGCATAATGCAATGTCTGCAATCAATCGATCGGCCTAACATTTTTATTACTGAAGACAAGATGAGCGAGTACTACCATAGGTCACCCCGACTTCTGCCCGTACAAATAAAGACAGATCTCAAGGACAGGATTTGAACACCTGCATCCTAAATAAGTTCAAAACTCATATCCGTACTAGTAGATCCCGTTGATCTACATATGCTGCCATTATTTCGATAAAATTAACTTTCATTATCCAAGCTCCCGATCACACGGGACCAAGTTCGTAACTATCAAGTGACTTAGTAATTACCAGTTTCTGGACCTACAACTCGTATATACCTGAAAGTATAGGCTTTCGAAAATATACCTATCATATCAGTAAAGCATTGAAATGGCCGAAAACTCCTCAAGTGAGTTGAAACCTAACACAGCAACTGAAACGAAATACAACGTCATTCTAGGTCTCTCTCCAGGAAAAATAGTAACTGCTCTCTAGATGGACTGATCCAAGACAGACACAAACACATTCTAAAAAGATAACTAAAAGCCTATGGATTTCTGTTCTCAAAGAACAAACTTAAGGATCGATTGGACGTACTTTCAGATCGCACTCTTTTCAAAATATACGGAACATGGGCAAAAGCAATCATGATGGGAAGCCGAAGCTTCAAAAAACCAATAAGAAGTGGGTACGTCTTGCGACAGTGTTTGTGTATGTCGTTTCCGTTTCCCTCGCTGCAATAGTACTTGCTATATACTACAGCATGATATGGAAACCACGAATAAATGGTCCTATCACTTCAGTTTCGAAAATACAGAACGATACATGAAGTTATGACGTTGTTTCCACTTTATGGCTAGTCTATAATATTCAGCATTTATGGTCGTACGTCGGCCTAAGTGGCATTTACCAATCCTCACTTGACTTATATTTGTCTTTTAATATGTCATTTTTTCTAAGTCTTTTGTCTTAAGGAATATTTCACCATTTTTTCAGTATACCAAATATATCCTTATCGCTTTTCCGTCTCTAAATTTTATAGTATACGAGAAAACCTGGTACCTATTTCTGCCCGCAAATTATCGTATTAGGATTGGTGGTCGAAATCAAGTCAGATATATTTTAGATATATCATTACTATAAATCTTCATTCGGAAAGTCAGATTCGAATGTAATCAAACGCACGTAGCCTTCTTTGTCAACTGGAATTGAATGGACTTCGCAAGGTATAAATAGTGCATAGGTTTCACAACCTCTTCTCACATGCATTTCATACTATAAGAATGAATGTAATACTGTTCTGGCAATCTTTTGCTTCTGAAACTAGGATCACGAAAATTGGCGACTTATACGTTGACATTCCAAATGTTATCTATTTAGTAACACATCCCTTTTGAGCATATCAGAAATTGATATCTCTAGGTTCATGAAAAAAATAGATTGATTGATGTTCTTTACCTGTGAATTCCAAAAAGCGCCTCTGTGGTGGATAACCTGTAGTCTCCTTTGGATCGGTAGATGTAATAGTCGAAACTATATCAGTTAAAAACCTAGCAATTTCAGTAAAAAGATGATAGGCAAAGTTTAATCCCACATTTTCGGATAATGCATGAACTGGTTGAATCTGATCTGTACAGTTGTCTGACGGCTTCGAAAAGTAGTCCAGTTCTCTCGGATTCATTTTCTTCCCTAGAAAGCGGTGCTCCAGGACCGGTGTTCATCACCAAGAGTGATCATAGGATATGAGGTAGTTGGATATGTTGATCCCTGTACTTGTCTTTGAAGTCTCATCGGTATATGGATTGAGAGAGTTCGATTGGCTCTTGCCAAATTGCACCACCTGTAGCTTATGCGAGATATCCATTTACCAATCAAAGGACGAGTATACTGTGCACTACGCTCTGTATTATTCCCTGAATAGGAAACTTGGTTTGTAAGTGCAGATGTATAGGTTGCAGGTTTTTGATCATAGTTCAGTTTGAAGCATTCCTCGTGTCGCGAAATGACTGAATAAGGTTATTTAGCTTCGGTAAATATCTAACCTGACCTGGTACTTATTTAGGTACTAGTTTACGCCATAATAATTGTGAGTTCTATGTATACCTTAAGGAATCACGATCATGATAGTGGATCTGATTACGACTCAATTTTCGAAATCTGCGTGCTGAACTCACTAAACCACATCTCAACTGGGATTGAGGAAACAAGTACTTGATTTCGCTTGGTACTGTTGGGTCAATAATCAAAATGCTGTTTAAAAAAATCATATATGGACAAACGTATAATAGAAGAACACTCTTTTCGACAAATTCTTCTAAGAATCTACAGCTTAACATTTAAACTAATAATGACCAGGCATAAGACAGATACATCATTCACAATGATAGCATATGAATTTAGAATTGTTTGCATCCAATGCAGTAGAGCAGAAACATCATAAGAACAATTATTTGTAGAATAAGGGCAATATGCTTTACTGACACGGTTAGATTGTGTGGTGCTCTTAGGGAAAACGAATACCCCAAGGAAGTTTACGGACAAATATACTCCCATGAAATTAAGAATAGTAGAAGTACAACCTATAAGAAACCGCTCATCATGCGCTTGCCATCCAGTAAAATTCTGATCCATAGACTACGAAAAACAGCCCAACGAATAATGTTCAGATATTACAACTAACGCTTCCGATATTGACGACCCGGTTGTAGCTCCTATCTTGGCTTGGTAGTTGGACTTGAATATCTTAATCCGTCAAGCTTTATTGGCCGGAATAATTTTAACTTTGTGTCCCACCATGCCAGTAACCTACTTTTGCCAAACGACTTAAATGGTGGGTCATTATAAAGAAGTAGGAACCAGCCTGATTTTCCTGAATTTGCTCTTCACGAGCCCGGGCTAGGCGTTGGCTACTCATTGAGGTTAAGGTTTTAGACACTATGTTCGTCAAACTGATTTCTCTGGTTTCCACAAGACTGGAACGGTCAGCAATATGACTAGTCAGATGAGATTATGGTCAGTTCCCGGACTCCAGCTAAGATACCAGTTAATCTAACAGCTGAAACTGGACCACCATCCTAAAAGATCGGAGATAACCCATCAGGACCTCCTGCTCCCCTTGGTCTATTGGCTTTGAGATGATGGAGAAGATTTGTAGCTCAGGTGGATGATTTTGGAGTTTTGTTCTCTGAGCTGGATGGTTTGGTCGTGGAGCTTTCATCGTTCTTCTGAACGACATCATCAGCACAAACTTCAGGCTTCGATCGGTAGGTATGCCAAATAAGTACATTAACCTTTTACAGGCTTCCTATTCAAACTAGTCGAGTTAGAGCTTATGGTGAACTGTCGTTGCAGTTATCGGCTTTGTCGTAAACATTCTTGGCACAACACTCGTCTGACTTATCAAGAATCAATCTAATGATTCTCTTGTCAACTTAGAATACACAGATGATATAGATCTGTTTGATGAAGACGCCGACAAAACACAAGTATATTCGAGATTAACCTGCATTAGGGCTTGAGCTAATGCTAGGAGGTGAAGTAGTTGAGCGCGTCGATAACTTCACTGATCTTGGAAATCTGATTAGCCCCAGTGGGATGGTGTCTGAGGAAATCCTATCACATTCAGTAGGCCCAATCGTCTTCCACCAACTTACGTCACTTATAGTGTGAGCGAGACAACTTAAGAGCTTGTTGCGCAGTAGTTCGCACCGTTCTGCTTTATGGATGTGGGACATGACCTTTGAAAAGTGGATATTCATAGGTTACCAATATCCGATCATAGATCCTTTTGAAGCACTGGTTGCACATTTTGAAACCATAGCTTTAGCGACTCTGAGGCTACACGCAGAGTACTAGGTGTGGCAAACCAGTTGGCGAGGTAGAGAAACTTTCTCGACCGAGATCTCTGAGACATGTATTACGTATGTAAATCCACAGGCTAACTCGACGCGCGATAATGGCCAATCTGGGAGTAGATTGGAAGTTAGGGGCGGCCAAACCAAGACATGGCACCAGTCCATGAAGGCACTGATTGTTAGACTAAACCATGTAAGTAGGTGCAAACTATCTAGCCGGGGTCCGCACGACTAGTGGTGAGGGACTCAAGGACCTGGCTCAAAATCGTTCACAATAGCACAGATGCATTTAATTCTTGTCTTTCCTTAGGTCCTAATTTTCTAAATTCCTCATGAGTTTTTCCCTATTGTTTCACTAATTTACATTTTCTTGGGTGCCTAATCTTGTTTTACGACCATTAATTTTCCTTGAAAATCTCATCTCACTTTGCTAATGGACTGTGGAGGATTGAGCCGAGTACCCAGACTGGACACCTTGTTTTGAATTTATAAATTCAATCGCTCCTTTCGAGCAAGTCCTGTCGGCCGAATTTTTAGGAATTAATGTTTGTGCTCATGAACACCTTCCAGAAGACGTAGTCGAGACAGTAAACACCCCGACTAGTTCTAACTGGTCATAGTAGCGGCATAAACTAATTGTTTACGAGAGCAGTAAACTTCCTTTAGTCTCAACGGCAGGAGCAGTTGCTATCTAGATAAAAAAACCAATGCTATATATATATATATGTATATATATATATATATATATATATATATATATATATATATATATATATATATATGAAAGTAATGTGTAAAACCCTTTCTCTCTTACCTCGAGTAACCGCAAGACCAATAATTCAGTACTCATCTTAATTATGGGATGGCCTAATTAGATTAATATACATAAAGCCCTCGCCTTTTTGTATCTTCATATTATTATTGTCAGTATTATTAGTCTTCCAAACACATGAATAATTTAGTTAGCAACCACCTGGTTTTATTATTTCTTATAACTCAATACACTACGTGGTCTTATGTAATCCATATTTATTCTCATTATTAATCTCATATTTTCATATAACGTGTAAACCTATTTAATTTGACATTTGGTACTAGTTATCTCAACATCGAAAATTCCTTTCTATCTTACAAACAGTCCTAAGTCAAAATATCTATCTACCCCATTGATTTCATATGTTGAGCATTCATGCTGTGGATTATAAGCTAAAACGTTAGGTCAGTCAGTCAGTCAGCCAGTAACAACGTAGAACTCCGTACGTACGTACATCAGTTCGAGTTGCCACACCACATTAGCACAGAGATGCAATGGTCGATTCAAATCCCGTAGTGGTAGAGGTAATAAGAGTATAAGCAGTAATCGGGAAAATTAGTGTTTGGAGATGTCATTTAAAGAGTATAATACAGTGAAATAAATTTTGGGAAGAGAAAAAAAAGAGACAAGGAGGAATAAGGAGATCAAAATTTGGGAGAACACAAAGTGTATGCACCTGCGCCATTGCAAACGATTTTGAGCCATGTCATTCAGGGTCTCTAACCATCGGTTGCTATCATCTTGCGGTCCCCAACCAGGTAGTCTACACCTACCAACGTGACTCAGTCCACTTGTCAGTGACTTCATGGACTTGTGCCATGTTTTGGTTTGGCCACCCCTAGCTTTCTTCCAACCTAATCCTATACCACTGAACATCGCACGTCGAGGCAGTCGGTCGTTGGGCATACGTAACACGTGTCCCAGCCATCTCAACTGATGAAGTTTCACTACGTCATCAATTGATTTGCCATCCTTACCTAGTACCCGTTTCCTAACAACTGCGTTACTTACTCGATGGTCCCAGGATATACGAGCAATATTTCGAAGACATCTATAGTCAAATACTAGTAACCTACGAATATCCTCTACCCTTACCGGCCATGTTTCACTGCCATAAATTAGGACGAAACGAACTGCTGCGCAGTAAACACGTTAGGTGGATGCATGCGGATAAGTTGCGACAACTGAGTTACCAGTAGTAGTAGTCGGGTAACATTATGTACGAAGGAATCTTAGACACTTACGACAACGAGAAGAAGTAGAAGTCATCAACTCAACTAGAATCTGCTGTGCATAAAAAATGTCTTGTTTTAGTCTTAAAGATAGAAATAAGTAGATGTTCTAAAGAATCTGAAGAATTCTTAATACTAAAACTAACTAACTCCTGTTTCTGATTTTTAGAAAACTTTCTATCCCTTAAAATATGTTTGTTCTGAAATGAGATTATTTGTAAACGTTACAACATCCAACTCGTAATTATTGCCAAACAATCCACGTTAAAACATCACATATCGGTAAATAATTGTAGAAAATGTGGTTGAGTTGCTACAACTCATCGCGTTGGGAGTGCAAAAAATATTCACTTTTGTATCACGTCAATAAAACCAGCAGGAAACAAAAATATATGTTTGAATCCCTCGTATTTTTCGATTTTATGAAAAATTTGTTTTTTCAGCTACGTTTTCTAAAACTCAAATAATATCTCAAATCAAATAAGCGGACTGACTTCGTGCGTTGATTTGACTACCTGAAGTTTGTGCTGATGATGTCGTTCAAAAGAACGATGAAAGCTCCATGACCAAACCATCCAGCTCAGAGAACAAAACTTCATCAAAATCATCCACCTGAGCTACAAATCTTCTCCACCATCTCAGTATCTAAAAACATCATTATAAAAATAATAGATGTTTCTCGATTCGAGTGGTTGATTTTAATCTTTTATCTGAAATGCTTGAAAAAGTTTAAATGGCTTTATACAACAACTCTAAGGCATAACGCAATCAAAATGGAAATCGACTTCAATCCGACTACTTAGTAGTTCTATCTCATGACAAGCGAAATAATGTGCAGAAGCATGTGAAAGACTGGACTGTGAACAAACCCGGTAGGCATTTGACAGTAATGTTGGTGAACTATGAAAAAAAACTATCCAAGTGAATATTTTAGGAACATAAAAAAACAAAGATCTGATTCGAACAAAATATGACTACCGGCGTTTCAGTAAGTCAAATATGAACAGTCAGCTGGAACTCTGTACAGCCAATATATTTCCGTGATATACAATATTTTTGATGGAAAAGATATTTTACACAAAATGGTACTTTAAAATGTTAGAGTACATGACCGATGAAATCATCCTTTCAGTCACCTTTCGAGTGGTTTCGTAACTGGTGTTGACAGACCATAGATGAGAGCACTCAACTATCGGTTGCAGTTACATTCCTCTATTTTTCTCTAGATCCCGAACTTATTATTACTATTCCATTAACTCGCTTCCTCAGCTGTCCTATTAGATACAATAGTTCGGACAGATACATACTTGTACCAAATCCATAGGTATTTACGACTGCTCAACATTAATCTACTGAAAGTAATCTGATCACATACAATAGATTTTGAGATCATTTCAGTAAATTTATCTTGGAGAATGAAGAAACAATATTGTGGCAACAACTAACAATATAATCATGATTTAAAAGCTAGGAGTTAATGAACATATATGAATTACCATACAAAATCTACAAGATATTGATAGACAAATAATTCACTATATGCATAGACGGTTAATATTTCAAGGTTAAAAATTGTGAAAACTAAATGATTCTTCACACTACTACTGTTATAACAAAAGAAATGTGAACAGCATAGTTATTAATGCATTCAGAATAAATAAGTATTTTATCTAAACAATTCAAACATAAGAATAATGATACAAATGGATGTACATACTTAGAGTTGTTCAAATTAAGTGAGATTAAAAAATAAGCTGCCTGATTATAAAAGTAAAAATTTAATCAATCAATTCGCAAGATTTATGAACATGACCTTAATTTTTCATGACGGCTACAGGAATGCGCGTTATATTAAAAGCAGACAATCGATTTATTTACAAAAGTATCGTATATAGTTAGCAAAAGCTACACTAAAAATGAATGTAAACATTTTATGTTGTTAAGAGTAATAATCGAAGTTTGTATGGTATTCTAGTAAACTCTACCAGGTGTCAATTCATTATGTCTTAGTTTTAGCATTATATTTTCTAGAAACAAAATACACACGGATTACTTGATAATAAAAACTAGGAATAGCCCGGCAGTATACATAAATAAGGAAAATACGCCCAATTTCAATTTAATGTCTTTCGAAGGTTTATAACGTTCACCCGATTGTAGTTTGGAAAGAAAATAGGTCCACCTTTATTTGCTTTAATGCGATCGGCGAGAATGTTAATAAATTACATGTGATCAATATTTCACCATAAAATTTTCGATTATAATAGAAGACAGAACACTGAATGTCTAGTTACAAACAAACTAGTTTGTCGATAGATCAATTCAATATAACTGTTTGATATTGTGTGTGGATTAGAGGTTTGTAATTAATAAATGTTGACAATATTCCCAAATAAAACAGGATATCATGAAAATATACTTGACCGAAGTTACTTATAAAAACTTTTTCATGTTTTAATTATAATGAATATCAGATAATTTAAGTGAAAAGGTTTGATACGACAGGACTGGGATTCACTAATTATATAGTTTAATGTTCAGTAAATGATTGAAATTTTAAATCTTACTCCACGTACTCTAGTTTAGACTACTGGGTAAGATCATGATCATGCATATAATTGAGTATAATTTATTTACTGTTTATAATAAACCAGTTGTATGGAAAGGAACACAATTTTTTTTCAAAACACATCACAGCAATCACAGATTAAACTAGTAAAAAATCTCTAAAGTGTAGGATATATTTAGCACTATCCAGTGTCTGCAACAATACACTAATCACACAAATAAACATAACATTAGTATGACTAATGGATTATTGATTACGGCGCTTGAACTCTAACCAGTAAGCTGCAAGTTCGGATCCCGCCTCGCCAGCTTTCATGGTATTAATTAGATCCGATTACATGAAACGGCCTGGTAAATGAGCTATATCAAACTAATAATCACCTGGTAAGACAAGTTTTATTAATCACAAAAATGAGTGAGACAGGTACTAACGAAATAATTAAAGTACAGACAATGATTTTTGAGTACTACAGTGAGATTGGTATCCTGAGCTGTACTACCATGACGCTTAATATCACGATAAAATTCATCACATGACATCTGAAATTGATTAGATGGAGCATTAAGCAGGTTAGATAAAAATGTACAAGAAAGTATAAAAATAGTAAATGATAATTTTGGCGGAGCTCGGTTATCTGACATTACAAAGCTACCCAATCTAGGATCGGTTTGATAAACAGCCAACCATATTACACTGTTTGGAGAATGCTTTGCGCTCTAAATTCTTACATCTATGTATTGGAAGATGAACGCTCATTAAAGATTTAGTCGGATGACTAGCACCTGATTTACTTACATCACTTACTTTGTTAGCTGTAAACTGAAAAAAAGTATTGGTCGTGAAATCAAATCAATCACGATCACACTCAGAAGCAATCAGAAGAACTAATTGCGCTTCATTTTTAATACACGAAATTAGGTGTACAAACTGTCTAAATATTTAATTATTGCTCAGTCGAACCCCCAAAACGCGATAGCTTAATATTGCTGAAGGCTATTGTTTACACTGAAAATAAAATGAGCTACATACTAGTATTATTTTTTCAGCCATATTAATTATTGAGTTGGTTTAAGTGCAGAATATAATCCTTGAAGTAACAAAATCCACATTACTACGTCACAACACCAAAGTAGTTTAAGCAAACAAAAGCACCAAGAACATTTGTGATTCACCTTAAGAATCAAATAAAAAAGATGTTTGATACTTGCTATTTTTAAGATAAGGGTATAATCCTCCAGTGTGCAAGCGGACAGAAAATTCTCCAATGTGCTTTCATATTTACGAGCATAAAATATTTTATAGATGTATATGACCTTATTCGTAGCTGGATTTTTTTTTCAGAGACACACGTAATAAAATAAGTGCATTTTTATGATGATGCAACGATATTCTTTGAGAAAAAGATTATATAAATATAAGTTAATAATGAAGTCAATTCAAACATTTTAGTATGGAAATGTAAATTAAACGCTACACACAATGATAAAAAGAGGGTTTGGTAACATTCAGTGCTTATCAAGATGAATAGCCATTTAACGTAAGTAAACACGTAAGGAAGTGTTAACACATGTACAATAAAATCCATTAAGTTTTACATTAAGAAAACAAACGCATTTTGATAAACACAATCAAACGCATACTTATGAGAACATATATTACAGTATAAATATATAGACTTAATGTGATTTATGTGCATGGTCAATTCATCATTCATTCATCATCACGCATTATTATCAGTGGCACCAATTGCAGAAACTCAGTAGAAAATTTGATGTAGCCTTTCTGATGATTCACTCTTTTTGTACAGACAAACACAGACGTTCAAAGCTAAATTGGAAAGAGTGTATAGATAAAACGAACAAAGTTAAATTAGTTTTTATTATACAGAAGCTAATAATCACACTTCATTTTATTGTAACAATTGACAAACAACATATTTTGTGTAATGAATCAACTTTTGTTTCTCAGTGGACGACAATATTTAGCCAACAAACCAATAAGATACTTTAATATAATACAAAATAACAGCATTGACTAAAGGTGACTTTTATCCCAATTGCTGAACTAATATGCAATTACATAGTACCATTTATTTATTATTTTACTGACAAGGAAACAAAGAAAGAGTAGGTGAAAATAGGTTAACAAAATACTAAGGATTATACAGTATGATATTAGTTACTCCGAGATTATAGGTAAATCTTACTGACGGGTGTCAGCACATACAGAACCTCTGTTTAGACCTCCCAAACGACTTCGTTAAATATTAAAACCACATAAATAAGAGAAAATGAATAATAAATTTAGAAAATATACATTTATTAGATTAAAATTTTAAATACAAAAAATTAAGAGTACGTATTGATCAAACCATAAATCTTTATGGATAATAAGTAAGAAAGAAGTATTTGAGTAGTTATTATATTGATAACTGCCAATAAAATGGTACAGCAAGAACATAGTAATGGATTTGAGCATTCACCTGAAATATTTTTGTCACAATATACTTGAAGTATCAATGTATTAGCAGTATCCACCACACCTAACCTTTATATATTCTCCTTTCTATTTGTAGGTGCCTAGTTTGGTAAAGTATCTGAAAACTGACTTGAGATCACTTTGTTTTCACAGTGAAGACGGTACCACTTTATATCGCTATAAGAAAATTGGCTGCACATCTGGAACAATGTTTACATTTGAAGAAATGACGCTTATATGGAGAACTTAATTTTGTGTATTTGTAGGAAACATTACTTATAGATCTTAAAAAGCATTACAGTGAGTCATTACATCTACCAAAGACAAAGACATGAGTTAATATAGAGAAATTAAACCGATTTTGTATATTAAAGTTACAGAATTATAAGCTTTTCCATCTAATTGATATGTAGTATCCAGTTCGTATGATCACCGGTCATACAACAAGATATATTCACTAAAATTAAACTGCTTCAAGTTCAAATTATTATTCGGGTATGAAGTAAAATAAAGTCAATGCATGCTTGGTCCCGTATTTTGATATATAATAACAAATGAGCAACTCCGCCTGTAGCTCTTTTAGAGTTACTGTCGGTCCCAAGCCCACAAAAAGAAAGACTGGGCGTGGGATCGACAACCCCATCCGATAGAAAGAAATCTAGCTAAAAGACACCAACCAGAATACACAACTTAAACCATTTAAACTCTGCCTTACAAGTTGATGGAAGAATTATGACGCCAGATGATGAAAGCCGAGATTCTTCAAATGTCACGAGGCCGATGCCCCTTCTAACAACCAGAGCAACAACTTATATAAGTACATGGGATGTTCGGACAATGTGGAAGACCGAGAAGGCCAACCAAATAACTGCGGAAATAATGAGATACAACTTGACAATGCTCGGAATTAGTGAAACGCACTGAACCCGATCTGAACAGAATAGGATATATTCGGGAGAGATGCTGCTGTACTCTGGTTACAACGAGGAAAATGCTCCGCACACTCAGGGAGTTGCTTTGATGCTGTCCGAAGAAGCACGGAAAGCTTTCATAGGATGGGAATCTCATGGACCCTGAATCACCAAAGCACCGTTCAAAACGAAGTAAGTGGAAATAACAATGAATATTATCCAATGCAATATGCTCATTAATGGTAGCAATGACACCAATAAAGATCAGTTTTATGAGAGGTTGCAATCAATCATATTGAAGTACCCAAAAAACACCTCACCATCATGATCGGAGACCTAAACACAAAAGTAGGAATGGACAGCACTGGATATGAAGATATTGTGGGACGGCATGGTCTGACTGTGAGAAAGGAACGACGGTAGTGAGAGATTGGCAAATTTATGTGCATTAAACAAATTGGTTATAGGCGGCACAAAATTCCCCCAAAAAAAACATATACAAATCTATATGGATCTGTCTCACCGGATCACACCACGGGGAACCAGGTCGATCATATTTGTGACAATAAGAAATTCAGAAGGACAATGGAAGACATGAGAACCAGGATCGGAGCTGATCACCAGATCACCACCTGGTTGTGGCCAGGATGAAACTGAACTGAAGCTAAGCAAATACTGGAAAGCTGGGAAAACAGCAGTACAAATGTCCAATACAACATTAATATGAGATAATAACAATCACAACCAACTCAAGATAACTCTCAACAACAGGTTCTAAGCCTCACAGTATCTGCTCAAAGAAGAAGAAACTACTACTATAGAGAACAACTGGAAAGGGATCAAAGAAGCACTAACTCTAACGTCTCAGGAAGCACTGGGTGGCAAGAAGCATCATCACAAGGTATGCATCTCTATCGATATCCTGGACAAAATTCAACAAAGGAAGAACAAGAAGACAGCAATTAACAGCAGCCGAACAAGAGCAGAGAAAGTCAAGGTCCAAGCTGAATACACGAAAGCAAACAAGCACGTGAAGAGGAACATTAGGGTAGATAAGCAGAAATATGTGGAAGAGCTGGAAACGACAGTGGAAAAAACTGCAAGAGAAGGAAATATGAGACAGCCATATTATGACACAACGAAGAAACTAGCGAGGAAATACAGTACCCAGAGAGACCAGTCAAAGACAAGAAAGGCAGGACAATCATCAATATCCAACGGCAAAGGAACAAATGGGCAGAATATCTTGAGAAACGCTTGAATGCACCAGCTCCACTGAACATCGAAGCAGCACACACAGACACTCCTATAGATGTCACTCCACCAACGAGCGAAGAAATCAGGATGGCCATCAAACAAATCAGGAGTGGGAAAGCAGTAGGACCTGAAAGTACACCAGTCGAAGCACTAAAGTAACACATAGAAGCAACTGCAAGTATGCTCCACATTCTATTCAAGAAGGTTTGGGAGGAAGAAGTGCCATCGACAGACTGGGAAGAAAGTTAGCTCACCAATATATCAAAGAAAGATCTGAGCAAATGTGAGAACTACGGAGGTATCATACTACTATTGGTACCAGGAAAGGTTTTCGACAGTGTTGCTGAACCGGACGAGAGATTCAGTAGACGTCCAGCTTCGAGATCAACAGGTCGGATTCCGTAAGTATAGGTTGTTCACAAACCAAATCGCGACACTACGGATCATCGTTGAACAATCAGTTGAGTGAAACTCGTCATCATACATTAACTTCCTTGATTATGAGAAGGGATTTGACAGTGTGGACAGAATATTATGAAAACTTCTTTGACACTGTGGAGTGAGTACCTGAAAAGAATATGTAATTCACACGATGGAATACAGTGCAAGTCGTGTATGCATGACAGATGACAAATGCATCCCAAGTGAGGATCGAAGACAGACAAGACTGTTTACTCTCATTCTTCCTCTTTTTTCTGGCGGTCGACTGGATTATGAAGACCTCGACATCTGAGGGAAAGCACGAAATTAATCAGTAGATTTGGAATTCGTAGATGACGAGGCCCTTCTATCCCACACACATCATCAAATGGAGGTGAGGACAACTAGTGTAGCAGCAGCCTCTGCAGCAGTAGGCCTCAATATACACAAAGGAAAAGGCAAGATCCTCAAATACAAAACAGAGAACACCAACACAATCACACTTGATGGAGAAGCTCTGGAAGAGCCGGAATATTTCAAGTACCTGGGGAACATCACTTATGGACAAGGAGGATCGAATGCAGACCTAAAGGAAAGGATTGGCAAAGCAAGGACAACATTCCTACAACTGAAAAACATATGCAACTGAAAACAACTGTCAACCAGTATCAAAGTCACAATCTTCAACATGAACGTCAAGACAGTTCTACTCTACGGAACTGAAACTTGGAGAACTACTACAACTATCATCAATAAGGTACAAGTATTTATGAATAGTTGTCTACACAAGATACTCAACATCCATTGGCCGGATACCATCAGCAACAGCCTACTGTGCGAGAGAACAAACCAGCTTTCATCTGAAGAGGAAATTATGAAAAGACGCTGTAAGTGGGCAGAACATACATTTCGGATTTCACGAAACTGCATCATGAGGCAAGCCCTGACCTGGGATCGTGAAGGGAAACAGAAAAGAGGAAGACCAAAGATCACACTGCATCGGGAATTGAAAGGAGACACCAAAAGGATAAATAGCAACTAGAAAGGACTGTCCAGGACAGGGTTAGATGGAGTGTTGGTGGGCGGTCTATGCCCATCCAGGAAGGGCGACATGCGTAAGGAAGTAACAAATGAGCACAGAAAATAAGTGAGTGCACTGACTAGTTTATGTATTTCGCTAGCAATAGTGACTGTGGATGGAGAATTTACAATCTTACCAAGAGCAATAGACATTTAAATACATGAAAGCATAAAATGGTTACGGAGGCTGATCGCTCACTGATTAGTGGAGAGTTGCGTAGTGTTGTTATCATAGCTGATATTAAACACGACCTTTCCAGCTGGTAAGACTAGCTTACCCAGAATGTGAGGTTCAAAGTCGGGAATACGAATAGATATTCGACGACTGAATTCCATTAAATGTAAAGACAAGTAACAATGATTATTTTCTATTTAAGCCTTACAACAAACTGGAAACAAGAACTTGAAACTTATAAACTATACACCCCACCAACATGTAAGTATTCTGTACCACAATGCGCACGACATTACTAAAAGGTTGTGAATAATGACCAGTCAAAGTGAAAGACAACCATACCACTGATGGGATCAATGTCAATCATATGAGATGTACTGTCAAGACTTCCTTAGATTATTAATTCTATTATCAGGGGAAATGTCTGGCTATCAATATGAAAGCCTTACTAAGAATATCTCAGTTTGATAAAAGCCTTTTACGTTAAAAACACCAACTGTATCTGGTGAATGAATACATCAATAACTACATCAACCAATAAAGGGGTATACTTGTGCAGAGTTAAATAGGCAATGATTCTCCAGGTCGGAAATCAAATCTTGCATTTACCACATAAAAACGTCTTTCATTTCAGTTAAAGGCGGTCATTATTGGTTTGCTCAGGCATTTAATTGACTTAGATTTATTGGACTGATAACATAAATTTCATTATAATCATCAAGAACACTCAAATGATACTATAAACTCAACTTCGTAGACATATTATGATGATCCATGCTAACTTAGTTAATTAACTAGGGGAATTCTTCACCTCATTTCTCATGTGGTCTGGGGTAGCTAATTAAGTGCATCATAAGTGTTGGTCACTTCATTAATCCCAGTCATACTTTCATCATTTGGTCAACCTGTATTAGGCGACAGCTTGAAAATCACTCCATTGATTCCTGGATTGTTTAAACATACGAAAAAATTAGGCATGTCTACTGAGTTAATGGCTGTGTTCCACGGTTTTACATACAAATATAGGTACATATGTTTGACCAAATATCTAAAAAACTAATGCGCTCACACAAATTAAGTAACGCAATATGATGGAAAGAATTATCATCACAAAATAGCGATTACTTCAAATACTTCAATAAATGTGGATAAACATACCAGCCCTACATATTAATTCTGTTTGCATATGAGTTGTATTGCCGCTGATATGAAGAAAAATTGTTTCCGAATGGTGAATGAGACGCCATATTATAACCTTGCATGGAATTATACATACCAGGGTTGAAATCACGTGAACCATGGCCATTCATTACTGAGTTGTATTGCCAGGCTAAAACGCAAAGGAGATGAATTTACAGTACAAACAAAATACCCCAAGGGTTGTGCGAATTTCCAAAGTGCGAATTAGGATACATAGGACCATTTCGATTTTGCTGAGGGTGTAATTTGGGGACTGCAGAGCCGATTGACACACAAACACCTTCTATAACTTGATCTTTTCCCAGTAGTTCCGCTGCAACTTCAGGATCTTCGAATGATACGAAGGCAAATGAACGAAAAGGCTTGGGAATAAATACATCGAGTACCTATCAGCAAATAAACAATGAAAATGCAACTTACTGCACCAAATTGTGAAAAGTAATCTCTTAGCACAGAGGCTGTAATGGATTCAGTAATTCCACCCACATGTACCTTTCGGCTTACTTCTTGACGATCTCCTTCCAACTACGGATTTTGTAAGAACATCATCCTTACCTTGGAGATGGGTATTCTGACGTCACACAAGCGTCCATCTATACTATGTCGTTCAGACAGACACATGATTTGCGATTCCATATCGCTATACCGAATGAATCCGTACCCTTTGCTCAAATTGGAATCTGGATGTCTTTTAACCTGGGCGACATGATAAATACAACAACAAATACCTGAACTGTTACGAGGTCACCGTAACGTGAGAAATATTCCTTTAGTGTGGATTCATCAGTTTTCCACGCCAAGTTTAAAACAATTAGGTCTGTGCACTTCTTCTCCTCTAGCTTTTTAAACTTCGAACTGTAAGTATCTTTCTCTTCTATACCTTTCCGCTTATTTTCTATATATCATTACGGAATACCACACAAAGATAAAGGTACCTCTAGGTAATGCACACTGATAAACATGTACCCATCCATCTGATGGGGCATAGAGTTTTCCATCATTAAGCCTTACACCCCTCAGGCAACCTGAATCAGGAGCTAAATACTTGAGACCAGTTGACTTTGGAAACACGGACTTTAGTGTGGCAAGAAGTACTGTGCCATCATCTTCAATCGGTACCTCAATGGGACTCTCATTATCATCTTCGCAAACTCTAATAAATTTTACTCCTGCCATTATGATGCTATAGCATTCAGTTGCTGACAGGTTTCCGTCTGGATTGGAGGTAAGTTAAGTGCGAGAATCTGAAGGGAGTAATAAAAGAAAAAAAACACGACAAGACTGTGATTTATGGACGAACCAATCAGACTTAAAACAACAGGTTTCGGATTTTGGCGTGAAATTCATTCAACCATTCGGCTAAATAGCGTTTTGGCATTTTAGATGATGTCAGTTCGTGATGAAAACCCTAAATGTGATTCATAGCCCTAACCATCAATTGTAAATCAGAATCCTTATTATTCACACAAGCTTATAACACTTACTTATACCTGCTGATTAGGTGGACATTCTCAGGGTCACTTTGGCAGCGTTCAAAAGACGTTCACAAACTATGGTCTCACTTAGAACACTAGGTACAGCATAGAGGGGGAGTCTGTAGCTGTATTCCGGCCTCACAAGGATGTTTGGGTGATAGTGAGCCATGACTTTAAGACCGAAGCCCACTTCTGTGGGGTCGCAGCTACGGGGTTTACAACCCTATGGGCTTTAAGGCTGACATTTACAAAGTTAGATACTGATATGTTCACTACAGTATACACAACTTTAGGGAAATCCAAACTTGAAAACTGCGCTCAGGCTGCAAATCTCTGTTTAAAGGGTGACTCAGATATCTTGGAAAAGGTACAGGGGGCAGTTACCCATGCAACTCCAGGGTTTACCATACAAAGGGCGGCTTGGGAAGCTAGACCACTTTGTCCTATCGCACATTAACAGGTGATCTGACTTTGATACAGGACACTAAGAAATGATTTCAGTCAGTCAGTCAGCTACAACGTAGGACTAGGCACATATGTGCATCGATCCAGGTTGCCATACCGCATCAGCACAACAAGATGAACACCGGATTCATAGCAGTGGTTAGGTCAAAGGTAGTAATATGTAGGAGAAAGATTGCATATAGAGATATAGTACAAGAAGAAAGAATTGGTTCGTAGAAAGAAAGATATGAAGCGATTTTAATCTCTTAGTTTAAGGGAAGACAGGGAATGTATACACCGACGCCATTGTGATCGATTCTGAGCCATGTCACCAAGAGTCTCCAACCATTGGTTACGATAGTCACGCGGACCCCAACCAAGTAGTCTGCATCTACCAACATGGCTCAGACTAGAAGTTAGTGACTTCCAGCACTGATGCCACGTTTTGGTTTGGCCGCCCCTAACTTTGGACCCAATATATCTCCTCTTTTTCTTCTTACCAGATCAGGATAACTCAGAGGACATACCAGACAAGTAGAAAAGCCAATCATCAATCCTTGGGACGGACATCCCTGGATAGGGCGGGATATTCGACGCTTACTAAGACAAAAGAAGAAATGCTGGGATGTTGCCATCCGCCTTGGCACAGCAGGTACGATGGAACGCTACAGATCGATAAGAAACGAGTGTATAACTAAAATTCGGGAAGCGCAAAGAAAATATGAAATGCAGCTGGCACAATCTGCACTCAAGCAGCCCAAGAGGATATTCTCGTACATAAACTACAGAACAAGGATTCATCATTGGATTCCTAACCTAATTAAAGTAGGAAGTGAATCTGAAATGATAGAGGAAGATCAGGAAAAAGCTGAGGTTATGGCTGACTATTTTGGGGCAGTTTTCACTCAAGAACCTCCTCCAGAGAAAAAACCAGACCCAATTACAGAGTCAACAAACCAGCTGCTCACCATGGATTTCGACCAAAACGATGTGCTTAAGGCTCTTAGCACCCTAAACATGGAGAAGTCAACAGGACCAGATGAACTACACCCTAAAATCTTGAGACATATTGCCCAATATATCGCAGCCCCACTGACTGTGATATTCAAAATGTCACTTGACCAAGGTGTGTTACCTATGGACTGGAAGGACGCAATCGTCACTCCCATACATAAAACAGGTTCACGACAAGTTCCATCGAATTACAGACCCATAAGCCTTACCAGTGTTGTAATTAAAATACTGGAAAGAATAATCAAACGGACCATAACGGCATTTATGGAAACCAATAACTTGCTGAACATGGCACAACATGGTTTTAGAAAGGGTCTATCCTGTACAACGAACCTCCTTATAGCTAGGGAGCTCTGGATTAATGCGCTAGACAACGGAAACTCAGTGGATGTTGTCTACATAGACTTCAGTAAGGCTTTTGACAAGGTGCCAACTAATAGACTGCTATTGAAGTTGGCAAACCTTGGTATTGCCGGACCTCTTTTAAAATGGATTAAGGATTTCCTAGTAGGTCGTAGGCAAAAAGTAAGAATAAATTCCAAGTGCTCCATCTGGAGACCAGTACTTAGTGGAGTACCCCAAGGTTCCGTCTTAGGTCCTTTACTTTTTATAATGTACGTTAATGATCTTACAAGTATAGTACAGTCTCCAATGTTATTATACGCTGACGATGTAAAAATTTGGCGAGTAATAACAGGAGACAAAGACGCATTTACTCTTCAGGCGGACTTAAATAATATGATGAACTGGTCTAAAGAGTGGCTAATGCCTATCAACTCGGAAAAGTGTGTCTACATGCACTTGGGGGATTCAAAGGTTAATAGGTACAACATAGGGGATGTGTCATTACCCGTAGTCCGGTCTCATAAGGACCTAGGGGTGACAGTGAGCAATGATCTTAAGACGACGGCCCATTGCCGGGAGGTCGCAGTTAAGGGGTTTCGAACCCTTTGGGCTTTAAAATGGACATTCACTAAGTTAGATTCTACCATGTTCACCACATTATACACATCCTTAGTGAGAACTAAGTTAGAGAACTGTGTTCAGGCTGCAAGCCCCTGTTTAAAAGGTGACTCAGACATACTAGAAAAGGTACAGAGGGCAGCTACGCGTGCAATTCCAGAACTCCGGGGTTCATCATACAAAGAGCGGTATGAAAAGCTGAACCTCTTTACTCTGTCCTATCGCAGATTAAGGGGAGATCTAATTTTGATGTACGGAATACTGAGAAATGACTTTGGGCCTAACTTATTCTCTCTTTTTCCTCCCACTAGATCGGGACATCTCAGAGGACAGAGCAGGCGAGTAGAAAAGCCAAGAACGAACAAAATACCCGTGGCATACAGGTTTTCACACCGAGCCATCAATACTTGGAACCTGATGCCCGAAGCAGTGGTGTCCGCACCCTCAATTGACTCTCTCGAGAGAAGACTGGACACTCACAGAAGCATACTAGAAAAGGAATAACATAGGCCATAGGCCTTCTGTCCTTACTACACAAATCTGAATCTGAATCTGTGTTACTCGAAGTGGTGTCCAACCGTTTAATCGACTCATTCAAGAAATTAGACACTCAGGAGCTTACTAGAAAAAGATTAACACATTCCGTAAGCTTTTTGTCCTTACTATACTAAGGATTTTTCAGATTGATATGTTTATACACAAATCTGAAACTGGAAAGTGAGCAGACAACTCGTTAGGCACATAAATTAAATTTAAAACAAGCAACAACTACCAGCACTCAAACTTTGACTGAAGGTAGTCTGGCAAATGAAACTAGAAGCTAAAATCGATGATGTTGCAATTGTCTTACAACGCAAAAAACACAGTAGCCGCGCTCTACATCCAAGGATCAAATGGTTCAAATGGTTCAAATGGTTGTGGACGGAATAGAAGAAGCTTTCGCTTAACAGGCTTCCGTGTCTAGTAGCAGGGGATCACCAAATCCTCCAGGCAGGAACCTAGGTATGTTAACAATAAAAAAGGAAAAGAAATTGGTAAATCATAATGTGATGCTGTCCTTGGTCCTTAAGAATAGGTCAAGTTGCCTCTTGAAGGACTCCTGAGAAGTCGCTTGGACTAGCTCGGCCGGCAGCGAATTACAGCTTTTGACAACTCTTAAGGAGTAGAAGTTGTGTCTACATTCCGTCTTGCTATGTTGTGTTTCCAGTTTCTGGGTGTTACCCCTTAGATTATTATTCGAACTAAGCTTAAGTAGGTGTTTAAGAGGATGTCCAGAAGTGTTAAGAATACTATAAGCCATTAGTAAATCACCTCTAAGACGCCTATATTCTAGTGGGTAATGGTCTAGTGAACGGAGGCGTTCTTCGTAAGGCTTAGATTTGAGTCCTCGAACTGATTTCGTGGCTCGCCGTTGGATACGCTCCAAAGTGACCTTGTCCTTATGGAGTGAGGGGGGAGTACTATGTTTCCGTACTCTAAATGGGGACGGATGAAACTATTGAAGATTGTATGGAAAGTTCGTCCGTCAAACTGTCCAAAAATGCGCTTCAACGTTACCAGTGCAAGGTTTGCTCGGAAGGCATTTTTGTCACAGTTAGCGTAAGACTTTAAGTCATGGGGCACCAGGACTCCTAAATCTTTTCGACTTGGGATACTACTAGAGAGGAGTTTCCTAAGTTGTAACTGTAGTTTGCGACATGTCGCAGATGGACTACTTTACACTTTGAAGTGTTAAAGGTAAGTCCGTTATCGTCTGCCCAACTTTGAAGTCGCGTCAGATCCTCCTGAAGTGCCTGTGTATCGTCTTGGTTGCGTATCTCTCTCCAAAGTTTCACGTCGTCGGCAAAAAGTAGTAAGTCTGACGTTACCTGTTGAGGAAGATCATTTATGTAGATCAAGAAGAGAAGAGGCCCTAGTACTGAGCCCTGGGGGACCCCACTAGGACATTCCATAGCCTGAGATAAAGTGAAATTAACCCTAACCTTAAAGTGTCGATTTTTAGGTATGAAGTAAGCCAATCGATTAGAGGTGGTTTGATACCTAGTCGTTTGAGCTTGTTGATAAGACACAAGTGGTTAACCTTATCAAAAGCTTTTGAGAAATCAAGGTAAATGACATCAACCTTTCCCTTGCAATCGAGGATGCTTGTCCATCTGTCCACCGCAGTCAGCAGGTTGGTTATACAAGAGTAACCCTTCCTGAAACCATGCTGTTGGGGTGAGAAGAAATTTAAGGACAGTAGATAGTCATTTAAACCGTCGCATATCAGGGACTCCATGAGTTTTGAAGGTAATGACAGAAGAGCCACCGGCCGATAACTTGAAGGTTCATTGCGTCGACCACCTTTGAAAATTGGTGTGATGTGAGCCAACTTCCAGTTTTCCGGTAATTTGCCTCGGCTAAGCGAGTGTGAAAACATCACGCTAAGCGGCGTTGCCAGGATTGAGGCTGCCTCCCTCAGTATGGCAGGATGAACCATATCCGGGCCAGGAGAAGTGTCAAGTCTTAAGTGCTGCAATTTCCGGAACACCAAGTCAGCGCTTAGGTCCACTTCAGAAAGTCCTGTGGAGTTGGAGATGAGACTGTCGTCAATAAAGTTGATGTCAGCCGGTTGAAATGTTTGAGAGTAATGGGCCGCCAGAAGGTTAGCGGCGTCGCCATCGTTGTTGGTCGGGCCGTTAAGACCTAGCAGTTGAGAAACTCCTGTTTTGGCTTGACGAAGAGAGGCTGCATAACGGAATAGGCTTCTAGGGTTAGAGGCGAATTTGTCCATAAGCTTTGTTTGGTACTGAAGCCTGTCTTCTCTTATAGCCTTCGTGCATGTGTTCCTGATATGTTTGTATTGCCTATACGCTCCATCGTTATTAGTTCGTTTGTATTCCGCCCAACAGTGCCGTTTGCGGCTTAGGAGGCGAAGGGTACGGTTCTTGATTACTGTAGGTGGCTTGAAGCTTTTGGGAACCGTTTGAGGAACTGAATGGTCTGTAGCACATAAGAGCGTGTGCAGTAAGAAGTCCCAATGACCATCCACATCGATTTGAGGGTGAACATCCCAAACCACCTGTTGTAGATAGTCATGTAGAGCTGGCACATTCAGCCGTTTAAAATTCCAACGCAAATTATTGTTGGGATACCTTAGCTTAGTTTTGATGACAAAACTGAAGGCTATGACGGCATGATCGCTTTTTCTCAGAGGAGCCAAGATTGAGAGGTTGTCGACTAGGAATTCTTCGTTAGTGAATACACAGTCTAAGCGCGATGGTGTCTGACTGTTTCTCCAACGAGTTGCCGACCTCACATTTTCATATAAGCCCAAGTCATCGATGAGGTTGTAGAACCGAGCTTCAATTGAGTTGTCGCCTCCAGTGTACGTGTGTTCCGCGAAGTTGACTCTAGGGAGATTAAAGTCCCCTAGAATCAGGATGTGTGAAACCGAGACGGATAGAGCGGGATAGTCCTTCCAGCATACGACTATCGTACTCGGTGTCGGCAGTTGGCTTCCTGTAAATGACTCCGACTAGACACCTGGAAGTACTAGACAATCTTACAGAGCACCATATGGATTCCTCAAGATTGTTAAACTCGAGGTTGTGAACCTGGTGCACCTCCAAGCAAGAGCTTATGTATATGGCTACTCCGCCCCCAATTCCTGTTTTTCTGTCGTTGCGGAACAAAGTCATCCCAGGCAATGCTAACTCTTGGTCCGAGAACTGAGAAGATATCCATGTTTCAGATATTCCTATCAGATGGGCCTTATTAGCGTTGCTTAGTTCACGTAGTTCATCCAGTTTGTTTGGTAGACTCGCGGCGTTCATATATAAGCAGTTTATGCTTTCAATTTGGAACGCGTGAGCTTCGTCCTGTTTTTCTGTATGAACCTTATGTGAATGGACAGGTAGCCCACCTATGTGAGGTTTGCCGAGGTGGTAGGCCCTGTCCTTTACACGTTTTTTTATCGTTTAGACAGTCCACAAGTGGAATGGTCAGCTCCAACTTGTCTTTGTTCTTGGTCCTAACTTCGTATGGCCTATCCGGGTGCATGTGGATTCCAGGTGTCAATCGACGTCTATTAGCACGAAATGCTTCCAGAACTGCAGCCGCCATGTGGGAAGATGGGAAGGTTATCTTCATTAGACGGGGTCTAAGATCACCGTCCTTCTTGGCTAGTCTCGTCACATGCTGAGTCAGTATGTGTTTGAGCCTCAAGGACTGTTTGATGAATTTCCATTCCCTGATGTCAGAATTTGATTGAGTAGGGTCTGCATTTTCCGGTATACCTTGGACAATTATGTTTCTTCCGCGGAAAAACTTCTCACGAGATTCTTTAGGGACGTTTCGTATGATACTGCGCTCAGAGTACGGTATGTCGGGCAGTATTCTTACGTTACCATCTGATTTCAGCAAGTGGCTTGCTAGCAAGACGTCCTCTACGTCGGTAGCAGCCTTAAGTGTTACTCGGAGAAGCCTCGGGTGATTTAGATGCTTAGAATCCTTTCCTCGAGTGAGCCGGGTGACCGTCAAAGGCTCTATTCTAGGAAGTTCGAGCTTCTTGTTCAATTCACCCCAGAGCATCCTGTCGTTTTTGTCCTGCAGACTGAGAGGAAGATCAGGCTTGTCAACGAGGTTCATGATAATGAGAGAATCGTCACGAACTGTTGTTAATTTACCAGGTTTCACGATGGGTTCAGGTTTAGTAACTTGTTGTTTGGAGGTCAGTGTGCGTTTATGAATCATGGGCTCTTTATTGACCGGACGAACAGTCTTGGGGGTAGACTGTGCGACTAAATTACCAGTTATTTTCCGTGCAGCAACTCTTGGGTTGCTCGGCTTAGGCGGTGATGCCTGGTTCTTTTGGGCTCTCTTAACGTGGGTCGAATCACATGCAGGGTTTTTGGCAACCACTGTTGTGTTCGGGGACCCTGAGCTGGGGGACCCGAGTTTGCCTAGGGGGTTCAGTACCGTCGACGTAATGATGGTACTGAGCCTCGACACGTCGTCGTTAGTGTGGATGGATGCTCCATCGATGGAATACCTATCGATATCCCTGTTTTTGAGTCCGTTGCACTCTCTTGTTTGTATATCAGTTTTTTTACTATCGTATTCCAAGTTAACTGACAACTTGTTCCGAAGACTTGTCAGTAGGACAATGATGTTACTCAGCAAGACTACGGAGTCTGTGTTGCACGTGACACACACCCACTTTTGCTCTGACTTGCTGAGTCTGTTGTAAGCAGTTGCTGTCAGATCTGTGCATGTTTCGTGGAACCAACCTTTACAGTTGTCGCACTGCATGCCAGTTGTGACAGCAAAACGGCATCCCGGACGTTTGCATGAGTTTTTCATGACGGTGTTGAAGCAAATTATGTTATAGATGCTTGCAAGAGCCTAGGACCTTTTAAAAAAAACACTAAAAAGCACACTGAAAACGGACAAAAATGGACAAAACGAGTGATATAAACTGAAACTAGTCTATACGTGAAAAACAAAAAAAAACCGAATAGTAAGCTGAGGCAAAACCACAGGTAACTATTAAATATAGTGAAACTCAAAAAAAAAGTAATCTACCGAACGTATAGCTCAGGATAGATTCTTTAGAACTGAAATGGTACTTTTGTTGCGTAAGAACACAGCAAAAGTTTGATAAATGCAAATCACGTTAGGACTAAACTTCCCGTTCGATCAATGCGCGTTGTAACTACCGACTCTGACTAGTAGACCTTATTTCATGTTCATATGCTTTTCATATTGCAGCGCTCTATGGTGTATTGTCTTCACTCTCATTGACCTGATGGTAATTGCTCTATAAAATACCAGCTGGTCTCACGATGTGGTTAAAAAGGATACAACAAAGCAGTGTTTTTCAGTCTTACGGCTTAAAATTAAAAGCATGAGGTTGTGGAGGTCATTGAGTATTTATAGCAGCCATGAACTGATCAGTGTTATATCACCATTTAAAACCTACTAGCACTGTACTCGTTTCGTACCAGTATGGGATTCCTCAGCAGAGTACATCCGCGAGCCCGCACGAGGAGCTTAGACACAGGACATTCGGTATCGCGTGAACACTAAGCCTAGAGACCACTGAGTCGTAATCAACTCACGATACTGAGCAACTATCTTCCACTGTCTTCAGTGAGTAACTGACTCACACTTGACATGAAACAGAAGGTCCTTGTTTGGAGTCCCCTCTGCAGGATCGTGGATGCGCACTACTGAGAAGCCCCATACTAGGACGAAACAGCAGTCAAGTGCTTCCAGGTTTCCAATGGTGGTCCGACGGTGGACGGTTCATTATTTCAATAAAAGCGTAGAGCTGACCCTAAAATGACTTTGCTTTTCTGAGGGTATTAGATGTTCAGTTAGGTACCTGAATGACTCCTTTCTAATAATTTTTACTAAAATGTTGACAACCACCTTCGTTATTGGCTACAGAGGGTAACTTTGTTTATCACGTTTTGTACCTGCTTTGGTTACACGAGTTATTGAAACATGCTTGGTGGTAAAACGTCCCAGAAACAACGGTTTTACAAAAATTTTACATCATTATTGACCGTACTGGTTTGACTATAAGAAAAATTGATGAGAGTGCTTGGTAAACCAACCTCATCAGATCACGTCCGGGCAAGGCTATATCCTCTCCTCTTACAACAGATAGTCAAACTGGATTTCTTATACCATTTTTAATACACAATAGAAACTCTTCATTCTTGACTTATGACTTTACCAGCTTTGAGGTCCCAGTAATAGGGGAAGTTTAGAACAGCAGAGCTGTCGAGCAGTGAATCTCCGTAACATCTTCAGTGGCAAGCTTCGACTTGATTTGGTTTACCAAACAATACAGTTTTAGTCTTAACCTTGCCGGTGCTTTCTGCATATATTTTTTAATGAATTGATATGTTTTTGTGTCTTTAAATCTGTTCGTATATCCAGGGACTTTATTCTTACCGTATCGAGGTAGACAACTGATATTTTATTGATTAAGACACCCTCGCCCCCTCCTTTGCATTCATTAATTCCTGGACCGATAACATGGAATTGTGATACGTATTGACAAAGTGAATGTTGCTACATGCGCGACAGGCTGTTAGCTAACGAATCTTAGGCGAAGCTCTTCTGATACAAACTTTTAATCCAAGCTTACCAAACAGGTGACAGCTTCCATTGTTTAATTCCTAAACAACACTGTAGACGAACTGGCCGCATCTGCTGAACGGGTTCCGGAAATCACCATAACACCATAGCCGTGTTTTGTTCTACCAAAGAAAGGCCTTAATCAATATCAAACGAAATTTTTAATCTCTGTAATTCTACAACTTGTTTTTTGAACATTCAGTACGACAGCAAAAGATACTGAAGTCCTCCATCCCGGTACGCGTTAATGGTGGCCGTAGCCGGTGGATATAGCCGCCTATTTTATATCACTGACGGGATGATGAAAGTTCGCCATTTCGTCGACGCTGGCCCAGTAGTTGGCGCCCTTCCTGTGAATAATAGCTATCGTCTGAATGATCCGGCCATCAGTTTTAGAAGCTAAATGGTAAAACGATCGTCACATGAGGTGAACGACACGTTTGCCTCAATATGGATTTACGTAAAGCCATTCCCTATAATTATTTACAGATGTGTGAGTGCCAATCACTGGTACAGGGCTGCTATTATACCATGAACTACCCGTCGGTCCAAGCAAACGGAGTTTAGTTGATGAAATCGCTAAATTATATGTTTGGCGGACTTCATTTCTTAGTTAAGAATTTTACTGGTATTGGTTCCTAATCACACGATCTTTGAAGCTGAGCGTATAATTATTGAGAAGATACGCAATCAACACGT
Source organism: Schistosoma haematobium (assembly GCF_000699445.3). Taxonomy (NCBI): domain Eukaryota; kingdom Metazoa; phylum Platyhelminthes; class Trematoda; order Strigeidida; family Schistosomatidae; genus Schistosoma; species Schistosoma haematobium. The sequence continues at coordinate 79,697,387 of NC_067195.1, forward strand.
AACATTAAGAGCTAGTCAGCAATGGTGAACGCGGCAACAAAGAATCGAGATGTCATGGCTCAGTCATTAGGGCGTGGTCACTTTTTATAACCACTTGCCAGTTGTATCAAAAGTATTAATCCCTTTCCAGCTCACATGTGTTCTTGGGAAATGCTAGATGTATATCGCTCAGCGTCGTGATAGGACGAGCCAGTAAAGACGATAATTTAACTTCCACCTAAGGTCATTTAGATTAGGTAGTCACGTCAAGACAAATCCACAATCTATGGATTAAATCTCTTATTATAATAATACGAATACCGAACAAGATCATAATTTTAGGCACACACAAACATAAAACTAATTCATACTTACAACTGGTGCTCGATAAGCATCTCAAATCATACGAACGACAACCGACATTACTAGAAAGGCTAAAACTGGTAGAAAACGAATTCGATCAAATAATGGATATGGGAATAAGCTGGTCATCAGTCAGCCTATGTGCTTTCCCGTTGCATATGGCCCGTAAAAATAGTACCAGTGTTTGAAGCCGATTCATGGTTGAAGACGATTTAATATGAACAGTCACTATCACTGCCTATCGCCGTACATTCAGGACATAACAGCTACCTAAAAGGTACGACTGAATTTTTAAAATTCGACTTGGTTAAATAGTATAACTAATCACCTGTAGCTTCGAAAGACATTCGTAAAACGGCTATAGTCACGTTCTCGAAACTCTATATACTTTTAGGTACCCATTTTGACTTAAGAAGTGCTTCCAAAAATTAAAAAACGATTTTATGATGATGTATTTAGCGGTCTTTAATTTATCCACTTGTATTCACGGAATCCCACCTCTTACATCTCAAACTTGTTTACAAAAATCAACAGAAAACAGCAGTAACATAGACATTCAGATTTGTCAGATTGGAACCAATTTCCTGCATTTCCTTGGACACACCACCGACATCCAAGGTACCCACTCTCTGTACGATAGAGCGGTAGTCATTCTGGATTGCCCGGAGCCAACTGCAGGCAGGCAATCACGCACTTTTAGTGGCCTGGTAAGTTTTAAACAACGATCCATACCGAATCAGGTGTCTCTCAAGAGACCGTAAACAGACAAATACGTGGAAATGCGAAACTTGCGGGCTCGGACGAAAACGCAATGAAAGCATTCTCTTCATTTGAGGGAAGTATCTCGAAATCAACTACAATCACACACCAGGATATTGAAGCACATATTAATTTCTCCATAGACGATTCCGGTTAGAGAATAGGAAGAGTCTTACAACAACGGGCGGATAGCAACTGAAAACCATTGACACTCTTCTCGATATGGTTGCAAGACAATGAATCGAGGTGCAGTACTTTCAGCAGGGAACCCCTATCCATGTATTGTGATGTACGGCACTTTTGACACCATGGACGGCCGAGAACTCACTTTGTTTAACGGCCGTCAATCTCCCGCCTTTTCCCCAAGGTCATCCCCAGAGAAGTACTCCATTCGAGAGTCTGGACAACTGGATTACATTTCTCAGTTTGCCTCAGATATGCAGAATACCTCCGGAGTGAACAATGTGGCTACAGACGCCTTGTTTCGTATAGCATCCTTGAACAGATTCCAAGGCATTGACAGTCTTAAACCCGCTCAGTTTTAAAAAGACGAGACTGATTTGCAGCACGAGTTATCTTCTACAACACTGGAACTATGAATCAGACAAGTGGAGGCAGGCAAGGAAACTTTACTTAATGATATATCTTCAGGCAGAGGTCAGCTATTAGGGCCGAAAAGTTTTCGAAATAATACCTTCAATACATCAGAAATCTTTCACGTCCAGTTATTCGAGCAACCATCAAGCTCATTGCAGAGCGATTTTGTTGGGCTGGTGTGAGCAAGGCTGTGAGAAGATAGAAGCGCTCTTGTTTAAGCTATCAGAAATCCGAGTTGCTTAGACCAAAAATGTCCCTTAGGCTCACTTTAAAATCTGACAATCGCTTTTGCCACATTTGTCTTGACTTGGTAGGTCCCTTACAAGATTGAAAGACAACCTAGCAGTGATGCTTGGCCTAAAGCCTACCGCTAGAGTCCCGTAAGATTGACGTGGTCAGAATCAAAGCCATTTATTTTAGGGACTTATTTGGCTCTAAAAAAGTATGCGTATGTTAGATTGCTCGGTCTTCTGTCCAAATATAAAAGTCTACGTTTAAACGTGCTCAAAGGATATTGCCTATCATTGCGGAAGATGTCTCAGCTGTCAGTTGTTGATGAACCTATTTGCTTAGTTGTGTAGTAGATTAAGGTGATTTAATATTGAATCAACTCACGCTTAAGAATAATTCATCGTATCTTATGTGGTTTATCGACCTGAAACTTCTAACGTAGAAAATGTCCTCAAAAATCTTAAAGAGCTCTCTCAAATTATTTACTTCTCGAGGTTTATTCCCCTTAGTGAGATGTCGACCATTGAAATTCTCAAATGGGACACATTTTCAGCAGCTTGTGCTAATGCTTCTCAAGCAACATAATACGACCTGGGTTTTCGAGGGTTAATATAGTTTAATAGACCTTTATCAAATTTTAGTTAGATTGTCATCAAAATATACATCTCAGCTACCCTCGTATATAATTATAGACTTAATCCAAGTTAGAAAATAACGGAATAACACAAGTCAAACGCGAGAATGAAGTTTGAACTCGTATATTTCGTAAACCTATTGATCTGAACAGACAATTAGAGAAAAGAAGTAGAGAAAGGAAAAAAGGAGAGGGTGAAGTGAAATTTCGCTCAGTGAAGAGGGCAAGTAGGTCAACTCAGTTTATTCAAGCGTTACTCAATATCTGTAGTCAGATCGAAAATAAGTTACAGACATATGATGGATAGGATAAACAACGAGCGTTCATACGATTACATAAGAACAGTCAGGGCCAATAAGCCAATAAGTGGCATAGTCAAAATATGACTTGGGAGTAACGAATAGATTGGTTTATTCAGAAACTGGAGTGGCCAGTGCATGCAGAAGTGTATTTGCGAGCGTGAATACACTAAATCGGAACTAAAAACCAAAGATTGAGTTATTATTTTTTGACATTGATTTTAAATCCGGTAATTACAATCTTAAACATTAAGAGAATTAGTGAAAAGAGTAAATTACAACAAAAACTGATTACAAAATAAGTTTACGTTAACTATCTCTTCGATAGTACATCTAGCTTTCAATACTTGTCGCTATTGTCTATCACTTTTTTTAGGTTCGATTCTGTTGTCATACAATTGTGTGACGACTAATGTCAGACTTAAATTTGCTCTCAGACAGAAATTTCAAACCAACGTTTTCCGACATCTCAAGTCCACTTGGCCCAAAACGTTCTGTTTGTTTGTTCCACTTCATCGCGACTGAAGATTGAATTTTGATATTATTACAACAATCCAAAAGTTATCATAAGTTAATGTGCTCTTACGACCGGGTAGAATGTTGTTTCGCGAATTTTTATTACCGACTGATACTATTTTGATTTTATCAATTTTTTTTCAACCGTACATTCATTCTATACTTTACAAAAGTTCGGACGTTCATTTTAATTGCTCAAGCTTATTTCACCGAACTGTTTACGAAAGCTATTTGCTTACAGAAGGTGATGGACTTATTTTAAGTTGCAATGTATGTTCCGAATGCTTCAAAGGTAAAGAAATGTGCGAGCTTGGCGTTGTCAAAAGTGGTTTGTTGATCCCGAGGGTGGAAACAACTAGTATTCAAAGTCATTATGCCAGTGATACTAATTTATTTGTAGCTCCGTATCCTACCTCACTGGAACGTATTCGTCTACGGTATGTACTCTTAACTTCATACTTTTTATTTCGATTACAAATTGAGAAGTCATTTTCGGTTGCGGTACGTGTTTTTATTTTATAAAATAATATGCAAATTGGTATTTCATATAAACCTAGCAAACAAATAAAATATCCAGGATGTTATTAAAGAGAGTATATAATGTGACGCCTGACATTTAGTAAGTTTATGTCCGAACTAGAGGCATATTGTGTGCTCAGGCAGGGGCAGTAACTGTATGTGTTAGAGAGTTCTTAACAGAGTAAACGAGAGGAAATGTGACAAAACGACTGACTAAGCACACGAAATGGGTGTGCATCTAATGATGAAAGGAATGGGCGATAAACAGAAATAAGTCAAACATGAAATCAAGGCAGTCTGATAATCAAGTCTAAGAGTTGACAGAGTAAGGTTTCATATGGGTTACTAAGCTCTCCCATGTAAGGAATTACTGTTACAGTTCTTGTAAAACTTGACCGTTGTCCTGGCCAGAGATAATGTGTTCAGAGCTAGTGATTTGTGCATTCTGGTACGGGTTCTATGTAACCCATTCCGATCTGACCGTGAGCGGACCTCAATGAAAATGTAAGGTATGATAAAAATCGATATACGTCTGTGAGCTTGTTCTGAGACACCAGTTTTGTTTAGCACTAACTACGCTATTCGGAGGGTGGCTCCAACAAATAACGAGCGGCTCAAAACTATCTCCTGAAAAATTCTATTACTCGCTTGTCTCATTGTTGGAAACGAAGTGCCGGTTGAACTTGTATTAAGAAACAAAGTTAGGTGAAAAAAGTACAGACATTAACTCTACCTATCTCTTTGCTGTGAGGTTTGAACTCACAAACCAGGTATGCCTTTTATGACTTACAATAATTAAAGGTGGTGTAGACTTGAATAACTTAAAAATTTTGGATTGAATATTATTTTCAATGACTCGTTATTTACACTTACAATGGGTAAATTAGACACAAATTAGAAAGTAGCTTAGAATATTTATACTAAGATCAAACAATATTACATGAGGTGCACATTTATATTTTTGAAACCATCTTACATTAATCAAAACAGTGATTCGACTCGGATGACTTATCATTCCTCCCCAAAATAAAATTATTCTAAATACAACCTTTCGCTTTATTTGTTAAGTTCCTCTTTTGTTGCTTACGAATGTTAAGACCTTGCCTGATGCTCTGTGACATTGTCTTAAATAGCTTGTGGGTATCCGTTAACTCCAAAAGTTTAGAATATTTGACTGGTTCAACGAATTTTTATCATTGTCTATCATTCTGGATAAGGTACAGTACAATATTTTTGAGACTTCATTGTTACATATATCTATTCGAACTTCAAGTTTCATTGGTAAAGAACTTAACGGGGCCTCGTGATTACTTTTTGAAATAATAATGAGGAGGATGAAGGTAGGATAGCAATCCAAAGAGTGTCAACATAATCTAACTTCATACACGGTTGCCATCAGTCCATCCATAAAACTGACTGGGACAATTTTTACGCTTCCTGAGATAGTATACCTCAAACTACTTATAAATTAGATGACTAAATCATATTAGTAATGTTTGATTATGGAAAATGTTTGATTCAAGCTTAACCGTGGTAAAATTTCGTGCGGTAAAGTTTTATAGGTCAGTGTAAAAACAGTGTTTTGCTAGCATGAATATATATTTGCGTATTCTCTGATTCTAGCAACGGTTTCAAGTTAGTGTGCTAGAAGTTAACCGAGATCGTATCACCAGTATTTGAGCATACTTTTGTATTTTGGGAGCCATAGCAGCTATATGATACCTCTACATCTTCCTGTTACTGCTGTGCGCTTTTCCGTATATCAATGAATAAACAAGTTACTACAAAATAATAAGAATGTGTCGCGTACCATTACGTACTATTTGTGGTTTTTTACATTAATAAATTCATCTTCAAATGTCTTATTTCATAAAAAACTACCTTGTAAGGCAGAGTAACATACTGGCGTCACGCTAATTAACGATACATACGTTTTAAAATATCCTAAGACTTGTCTTTATCGTTGTTAGGAAGGTACTGCGTGTTGTAACTAAGAGGAACTAATAATTCCACAACATAATTCAAAACTATCTAGTGTCACACTACACACATATTTTATATAATCCTTATTTGTTCAAACTGATGTAGGCGACTGTTATAAATTTGCTTATTTTGCCAGGTTACGCAAACGAATTTCGCAAAACATCTCTTCGCTTTTAAGTGCTCTTCCTCTGCTATATGATGATGGTCACTTGAAAGCAGAAGTTACCAAAGAGGCTAACTTAAAAGCACGAAATTTGTCATCATTGTATTTTACGGTTACTAAGCCTGGTCAACCGACAAGCGTGATAAAAACAAGTACAACAAGTACTTATATTAGTGAAACTATCCTTCGCATAAAAAATGCAAAATTTGAGCACACAGGAATCTACAGGTGCATTTTCAAAGGAGAAGTAATTAGAGCATGGTCTGTAACAGTGTTAAAACCTGGAGACGAACCATTTCGAAATCTGTTTTCACGGCTGAAAATTATCCAAGAGAAACCGGAACTAATTTCAGGAAATACATCTAATGGTGATGATGACGACTTAAAATCCTTAGTTACACAACATTTGATCAAAAATAACTTGAAACTACATACATACTGGAATTCATGGTCAGAGTGTGTGCCATGCACCCCAAAAGAAAACTCTTCATTTACTGAAAGTGGCATGCAAATAAGAATTGGTATTTGTCACGTCACACCCATTGATCGATTCCACTCAATCAAACCACATATGTTGGCTGTTGAAACTGAAGAAGTTTTAAAACTGTTCAGTGGACCAGGTTTGCCTTGCCGTTCTCACTTAATTAGGAGTTCGATGTTGAAATATGGACCAAAGGAAATTAAGTTGAGACCGAGTGAACTAATGATAAGATCATGTATAAGGGAATGTCCAGGTTTTAAGTAAGTGCGCTTCAAATGTAAATAAAACTTGAAATATGTGACTGATTTCATTGGTTGGTTATGTATTTTACAAAAGTTTATTTAAAGTCTCGAGTACGATCCTCAATGTTTCTGTAGTTAGACCAAAGTATTAAGTAAAATTAAATCCTACATTTACACAGTGCTATATTAAAAAGCTGCAACAATTTTTAAAATACAACTTGAGAGGTATATATAGAATAGGTTTGATACACTAATGTTAAGCAGTTAAAAAACAAAACAGAAGTATTTATAATGTCGGTATAACTAAGAATGTGTTGATTATTATAACTACAGTGATTCACGATTACATAAAGACTAAGTTGAAAATGAAATCTTCAACGAAACTAGTAAAACATATAGTATTCAAATTCGAACCTAAATATGAGCAATAAGGCTAACAGTGCGACTGTTAATATAATAGGATTGGGATCGAAATTAAGTAGGATAAGAAATGTCCAGTACGGTAGAAGTAAAATATTGTAGAATAAAGAAAGAAGAGTGACAAAATGGCGGAGAAAGGTTATTTATTTATTTAGTTAGTTATTTATGAAAGTGGTAGAACGTTTCAAATATATGTTAGCTGTCAGGCTACAATAAGTGATACTTTCCCATATCCAAACCCTATTCATTATTTTCTCATGTCAGGTTACACATAAAGTTCAACAGACTTTGATAAAAAGACATTATTCTTGCGAATTTAGTTTACGGAGTGAAGTATGTTCTCATCCATTCTGTTCGCTACACACTAACTAGCTTTATGGTATGCTTCATTTATTAGGTACTACTACGAAATGCTTGTTTTGAGTTTTCCAGTAGATATTCAACTAAAACGTAGTAGGGGGTGAAAGATTGTGTAACGATTTAGAAGGATTCAACGGTCAATTCATATTATTTACAATATCTACTTTACACAGTGAAAATTATGTTAATCTATGCATATATTTTTGCTCATTTTAGCAATATTACTACATTGTCCAAATCACCTTTGAATAAACTGTCACGTCTTCCTAAACGAATCGCGATACAAGTAAATGAAGGTGAACCCCTCATAATCACATGCCCAATAAGGAATTCAGTAGAAAAACCAATAACGTGGTTCTATGCACCAGATAATTTTGATGAGCTAATGAAGTTAATTAAAACTGCATATAATTTCACTACTATTATTCAATACAAAACACCATTACGATATCTAATTACTACATTAAAACAAGTCAATTTCACAACATTAATACGTGAAACACGTGGACGATATAGAATTGATCCAGCTTATAATATTATCGTAGCTGAGACCGTATCATTGAACAAGACACAGTATAAAGAATTACATAGTTTAATATGCATACATGGTGATGCGTACTCGATTCCCAATGGTTCAGATATTTATCCTGATTGGTCAGGTATAATTTATATAGATGTTTTGCCACAAAGTTCTTTAGCAAGGATTTTATCAAAGCTAACACCAGTTATTCAAATAATGATGCCGTTTGTTTTGGCATTAGGTATATTTTTTATGATAATGCTCACTTTGTATACTGAAAGGCGACCAAAAATGCGTTTAGCTGCCAAAGGTTTGGTAGTTAAATAATAATTATAAAGCAACATAACACTGAACTTTATATGCACCTACAAAGTTGAAAAAGAACATTGAACGAATATGCCAAACTAATAAAAATGTTCATGTTTTAATATAGCTAATAATGTATTCAATTTGTTCACATTGCCAAATATCCTTTCTATTGCCACTAATATTTGTACTACATATACTACTCTCACATCTCTCTGTGCTGATGTGGTATGGTAAACTGACGTACAAATGTGCCAAATTCTACGTCACATCTGACTAAACGACAAATTGTAAGACCTTGATACTACAAACAGATTAAATATTAATAATAAACGACAGGACAACGGGTATATTTAGTTAAAACCAGCTGATCCCTTGTTTTTCTTCGTTTAGAACTTCTAAAATAATATATAGCTGATTAAAAAAGTCAAAATAAGATTTCTAAAACTCGTTATTTCATTTTTGCTAGTTTTGCACCCTGACTACCTTAGGAAATATCTCTTTTCGTGTTTTACACTAGACACAGGCACCCATATTTACGTGAAACAGTGCACAGATGTCTGATAGCTTATATACACCTGAGTTCAGGATAATCTAACAATGCCTCCAATATAATGTAACCCAATATTTTGTGTGGACCGACACCATCTTGAGTAAATATGAAAATCTTTATCGGGTTAGGTGTGAAATCTGCACTAGTGGTTAACAAAACTGTTTCGATGCCTGATCATACATTTTAATCTAGCTTATTCCAAGGTCAACGCCAATTGTCGAACAGGTCCTGAATTACTGATCTCTGGAGACCATTCACCCCCCCCACGAGAATGTCACTTAAACTGAGAATATTTTAAAATACCATATTCCACAAACGCAAACATAATATTTCAGCTTTCAGTAAATATAAACACAAATGCTAATAATAATACAAAAGGAATGAGGTGTTGCAACAACATACTATATATACTATTGCGAAAGTTATTATTGTTACAACCACGGAACACAATCCACTTCATTATATACATTACGGAAAACTATGATAAGTACCAGTAATTGCATTTAGTTAAACCATATAGTACAAATATCATTTAACTGCTTGAGAGTCGGAAAAGCTTACTTTTCTAGCAGAAAACTTTAAAACCGGATTTCAATAGTCTATTTATTTATTTATATTTATTTGAACACATAAATATTGGTACAAGGGGGCACCAGATATACATGCGCTACACAATGACGATGAGAATGGGAAGAGAAAAAGAATGTAAGGTGAGTATGAGAGGGAATAAAGGAAAAAAGAGAACAATAACGACCACGGATTAGTGTATGGTAGTACAATAATAATAATAATGGGGGGAACCGGAGGGTAAAACCAGAAAGAATTCTTTCAGTTAAGGAAGTTACGGTCACTTTTTATGTAGAAAGTAAAAGAAGGTTACATCAGGACCGTCACTGGCTTTTATTCTGGGCCATATCTGATAACGTCTCCAGCCACTGCGTTACACCATCTGATTGGATTATCGTCTCTGCGCCCGAACACATGATGCCAAACCTCTGCATTACTAACATGGTGTTGCCACTGGATATCGACAATCCTTCGGAGACAACAATGATCAAACGCAGAGAGTCGTCTAACATCCTCAACTCAGTGAGACCAGGTTTCATAAGCATAGAGCGAAAATGCTCTCACCGACGCGTTGTAGATCCGGCCTTTTACAGTCAGACTGACATCATGAAGGCGCCAACGATGGCCCAGATTGGCATAAGCCGCTCTGACATTCACTATACGTGAATCGATTTCATCAATAGTGATACAAATTATAATTTTATCTTCATTAGTATGAATATTTCTGAAGGACAAGGACGTCATTCCATGTCGATGATTACAAGTTCCACCAGTCTGATTATTTGCGACGAATTCCTAACCATTTCTCAGTACTCGAGCGTCTCATTTCTTAAAACGTGAACCAGAAAGAGAAGGCAAGAAGTATGGAAGGAGTTTACTTTGAAGGTCAGTTTGTGTATCGGAATCGAGGGTATTTAGTTGTAACCAAGAGCTTCTAGATCCTACAGTTGGACGTGCTGAAATTGATGGCGAATTCGACAACTGTCCATCCAAGATAGTAAGAATATTGTTCTTTTGTTCTAGAATCTTCATTTGAGTTTTTGAGTAGCACTGGTTACTCGAGGTTTTTTTCAGCGTCTTCTTGGTTTTTAAGAACTTTTACTAAGGGCTCCAAACACATCTATAGCTTTGTGGAAAAATATGGTTTCTGACTAACCAGTTTCCCCGAATATTACTCAGACCCGCATATGGAGAAAACCAATTAAATTGTAAGGGTGAATTTAAGTATATGTAATTGCTACCCAACAATAGATGATTTAAAGAAATTTATAATACTGCCATTATTTATCGACTTAACACAAATTAAAATATTACGAAAAATAGAAAAACAGAACTTGTGTTTCAAAAGTTATTTATTTCCACGAGTGATCATTAGTTAATTTTAATAGTTTATGAACACTAAACCGGTTCGAGAATAATTTTGGTCGTAGACCGATTATTTTTTTATATCTATCGACGACCAGGAAGCATTTAATTTTTTATATAATGGTTTAATACCAAAATTCCAGTTAATTCAACGGTTCATTACCTGACGTCAGTCCAAAATAAATCTTCAGTTTGACCATTATATCAGTTGAATATTCTGGAACAATAACCAAACTAATTGAGTTGGAAAAAGAAACTAGTCACACATGCTCTAAAAGATGTTAAGTTTATCAATAAGTATAAAGGCTAAAAATCCTAGAGTTTTAGAATGAATTATAAAAGACTCTAGTCGTCAATGTGTAGACTAGTTATCTTCACATTGACCAACATACTATGATTAGGTAAACTAAAGAGATTCTCTGCATAACATGCATAAAAGAAATCCGGTTGAATACGAGCTACCGGAAGAGAATTGTTTTCTTCATTTTATTTTCTATTCTCATTCATTTGCAGTATGTATTATCTTCAAATTTTTCCGATGAAATAATAAGAAACAAATTTATACATAGCGTGGAAATAAAAATATAATAATTCTTATTTACATTGTCCACATTTTAGAAACAAGCTTTCACAATTATCATAATATGAGAAAAATGATATGTAGTTGTCAACTGTACATATATAATAAGTAATCAATTGATAAACTAAAATTCTGCATCTTCATAATACTTTTGTATATCTCGCATTGCTTCAAGCGCAGTTGCATGTTTATTTTCAGTTTCTGTATCCATTGACAAACCGAATACACATACTATAAACCAAAAGAAAAAAAGCACTGATTGAAACAAAATCTCGTATGTCAAGTACATTTCTTTTTATATCAAACAAACTGCTTGTCGGAGCAGCTAAAACTAAACAGATTTTTGAACTACTTATTTCTAGTTTTACTTGATAGTTTACATATACACATCACAGCAAATAAATCGGATGAACAAAATTGTTATTTGTACTTATAAACATACCAAACATAGTGAAACTTAAAGGATAGTAGGTTTTCAACAGTGGAATCGCATGTCATTTCCTCGGTAGTGGTTACGGTTTCTATATTTCAAATATTTTCAAAATAAGTAATATCTAAACAACTTCAAATATTTGCACTATATTGAAAATTATCTCTATAAAAAGGTTTAAATTCAATTTATAAGTTTGGAAACAGATTGCTTTCAATCTTGCTCAGCTATAATTTACCTCGGTTTTAAAAGTCAGTAAGTGATTTCTATTGGTTTAAAAGCGGACAATGGCGCTCAGTCACTTGACATTTATTATGTCGGATTTTCCATTTCATGTACATAAAATGGTAGTTTAACTGGTACCAAGTATTTCATTTGCCTTGCTGAAGTGTATATTACTGTCATGTCTAACAAAAAAGGTCAGTGATTAAATGAACCAACGGTAAACCCTGATCTTACCAAACGTTTCCCAATTACTTATATGTAAGCAAACGTAGGTAATGACTGTGCATGTGCTACATATTTTTCACTTATCACTGTCAATAAGCATTTATAGTCCAATTGGTCAATTAACCATCTCTAACTTTAATTATGTATATAATCTCTTTATTACTGTGTTGTAGCTTTCATTATTCATTAACAGAACTTCGAAAACGCATATATATTTGAACTAAGCTTTTGGTTAGCGTTTTTTAGCGAGTTAGTTTTCTACGGGATGGAGTCGCTAACCCCATGCCCAACCCTACTCTCTTGCCCGGGCTTGGGGCTGGCAGTATCCCCAGAGGGGCTCCAGGCGGAGTTTTAAACTAAATTACTAACTAGTAATGAGAATCGGTCAATAAAATGGCTTCTCGTATACTATCAACTAGATTTCGTCGGTAACATTTTACAGTGAGCTATATTATTTGATCAAATAGTAATTAATATTTATCTTCTAGTCATCTACATACTGACAAATGCTTTAAGATAAATTAGTAAACCGATATGTAATCGAGATCCAATTCAACTTAAGGGTATTTACTAGTAAGAAAACACTTCTCGGTCCAACTAAAATACTGAGATTATGATTGTGAATATAGGTGTTAACACTGATACAATCCTCAGAAGATCAACATAAGGCATAATTTTTTATCTGCATAAATGATAATATAATGATAGTTAGACATCAAAATTTTCAAGTGTTATAAAAAAACTCATGTAATAAAAACTGTTGTTTTGAATAAAAAGAAATAAGGATAATTATGTATATCCTTGAATTCTAGTAAGAAGCAGTGACCAGTGGAATTCAAACGTGTCTGTTGTGAGATAGTAACTCACTGATGACAATGGTGGATGTGTCGCTTAATTTTGTGGATTAGTTGAAGTTAGACATTAACACCGTTGGATGCCGGCTCATTGGTTTAGAGGTTAATCGTTCTCGTGCGAGACTGACAGGTCTTGAGTTCAAATCTCACGGAGCGGGATCATGGATGAGCACTGCTGAGGAGTCCCATACTAGGGCGAAACGGCCGTCCAGTGCTTCCAGGTTTTCCATCATGGTCTAGCTTCAATTGACTCATGATCTCAACTATTGAAATTACTTAAATCTTCACAAAAACTCCTTCTAATTATGAAATTATTATATATTATCAACTTACATGTTTTAGTTAATTCAACAAATAAACTTTTTTTACCAGATTTAGCTGATAACATTTCATTGTTTGCATCAATAACAACAAAACGATCATTTAAAAAATCAATATTTAGTTTTTGTGTGCCAATTTTTGCCATAACCAAACGTATAGCACGAACTTGATTTGTACTCAAATTAGTTATACTCTAATATATAAAATAATAATAATAATAATAATAACGAGGATATCAACTAAAGTGAATCGGTCAAGTTTATCGAAAGTTAATAACTATTTTTAAATTTCGATAGAAATAAAGTTACACTGATAATGAAGAAAATAGAATGTTAACAAAATATAATATGAAATATTCCTATAATAAACATTTACATTTTCAACTATATTTAAGTGAAGAAATTTGATATACGAAATCTTTAAAAGGGGTTTCTTTATGTGGATATTATAGTAATTTCAATAGTTAAGATCATGAACTAATTGAAACTAAATCATCATGGAAAACCTGGGAGCATTGAGTTTGAATCTCGCGAGGCAAAGTCGTAGATGCGCACTGTCGAGGAGTCCCACAATAGGACGAAACGGTTGTTCAGTTTTTTCATGGTGGTCTAGCTTTAAATGACTTATGATTTCAACCATTGAAACACTAAATTATTTATTTTATTAGGTAAGTTTGACATTTCTTAAATTTCTCTTACAAATATTTCACTCTTAAAAAGTAGGGTTAAAAGAAACCTAATCGGGGAGTTGAGAATATAAAGCTATTGAGCAGTTTACGCTTTGTTTCATAGAGTATACCTATTGGAACAGATCAGAGTTCATCAAAATTCTACAGTTATACAACCAAGGAACATTCGAGTATATTTTGTGAATAAAATGAAGTATGTTGTTTCAACTAAAGTATAAATATTCTATAGATTTTCTTCTACTCTATATCTTATATGTGGTGTATAGCAGTTGTAACAGACAATTTGGAATGCTAATTAATCTTGTATTAATTTGACGAATAAAACAATTCTTTGTTTATAATTATATACAAGAATTGATTGTCAAACGGTAACCAGTTGTATGCTCTAGTTATTAGTATCCATTAACGTTAAACAAAAGACTTGATAATGCATTAAACTATAACCGTTTCTTAAACTCTGTCCATATAGGTATTTCTGTGTACTGTTAGCGGCATTTACTGTTCATTACTTTTAAAACCAACCAGAAGTTAGTATTATCTCTTAGGATCCAAACTTAAATGTTTGAATTCAATCAGTATTTAAACAGAAACCTACTAATAGAGTAAACCACATCATTTTTTAGATTACTGACAGATAAATTAGACCATTTAGTAATCCACATTCAATATTTATCTAACAGACGTCAGATTAGCACCATACGAAACAAATTTAGATGGTATAGTTGTTTTGGTGGAGATTTTGTACATCTGGAAAACGATTTCATCTTCGCAAACTGATATCACCTAAAAAAATTGTTGATCACCCAGTGATGAACGTTTTACTATTTATCTTTGTTTGTGATTACTCAAAAAGCGACACTTATTACTTCATATACAATCAAGTCCAATGCCTGTGTGTTATGTCATTAACTCGGTACTATTGATTTACGAAACTGTGATCTAGTGAATCACACGTTAGATCTCAATAAATTTGAAAAGAGCACCATTCTCATTCAATATTTGTTGGACCCATCTGTGTATAAATTATGAAACGAGGTGGATTCAGTATAATAAACCAAAACACTCAACTCGATGATGAAATTTAAGGATTGTAAAACTGTACAATATGAATGCATATATTAAGTTTAATTGCTGATAGATAATTCCACATTATTATTTATAGGTCAGTCGTATAATTAGTTGTTTCAGGAATCGTTTTACCTACAGGTTTTCGAAATCTGTTATTCAAAAAACATCGGGGAGATTTTAGATAGTTCCATATTTTTCACTAAAGACCTGTGCAAGATATAAAGTCTTGTGTTATATATCGGAGTATCCATTAGTCGCCATCCTTATTTGCGTTTTTACTTAAGACCAATATTAGTGATACACACTGTAGATCAATTGGCCCTGTACACGAAAACAGATAGCTTACAACATGGACATGATAAATACTCTTCGTTATTTGACAAGAAATATTAAAAGAAAATTGATCTTGGAATTGACACAGTAACATCCACTTGTCAATGATGATAACTCAGAAGATTGAATTCTATGGAAGGGCCCAGCTATATAGCCGTGATGCGCATGAAATCGAGGTTCAAATCAACCATTTATATGAAGAAGGGTTTCGTTGTTACAATTTATGTGTAAATTAGATAATAACCCGGAATCTGAAAGTATCTATAGCGACTGACGCTTATGCATGAATAGAAAGAAAAAGGCTTTGACAGATTAAGTAACAGATAGATGGTGTGTCTAAAGTAAGTAACGGCTATCAATAATCAGAGACGAAGGACAAAACATACGAAAACTGTCACGTTTAAATAAAAATTCAGGGAATTCACGAAAACCTGAGGTGTAAATACAATAGTAAATAAAGTGAATGTTGTCTGTTTATTTAAATACTTCGGAATATCACAGAATAAACATTATTATATACCATATGCTTAGAAATTATGATTACTGAATATTACTGAATATTTACAAGTAGTATAAAATAATTGACACAAAATAGATTGAGCAGGGAAAGAGTGAATATAGAGCATGCAAACAAACTTTACATGCAGTTTCTTTGAATCATGTTTTGTGTATTAGCAAAATACCCATCTCCAGTTATAACTAAGAAATCTCCATTTGTTCGATGTTGTTATCAAGGTGAACATATATATAATAACTACTAAATAACAAAGAATTCAATAAGAAGAAACAATGAAACGTAACTTAACGCTATAACACCACCTTTTTAACCAAATAAATCATTTTAATAAATAATATTGCAATTATTGATGATAATGTATTTTTTTCGAAAAAGATACTATGCATTAAGATCAGTCGAACTAACCGCGAATTCCGGGATTTTAAATGCACTTCCTAGTACACGACTTCCATGATCGCAAACGCAAAGAGCATCTAGTTTTGAATGAACTTCAAGTAGTGCTCGACACTGTTCACTCCAAGCACTATATGGTACATGCACGGTCATATCTATTATTTCCTGAGAATGAAAAATAAATAATAAAATAACAGTAATATAGCGTAATAAACGATATCAATATTTTTCGCAAACCAAGCAGCATATTCCGGTGGACATAAGAATAAGGGATTATTTAGGTGGCTTTTTCGACTAGTTGGTTTCCACAGTTTGGTCGACTAGTTCTGTATGTCAACAGACAGACTTCATTTCTTGTACTCGTGCTAAGCACTTGAGAAGTTTAGTTCATATCAATGCCAAAGGATTCTATTTTACGCAGATACGCAGCCATATAGTCGATAGAATTTAAATCGATCTATTTTTATGGACCATCAGATGAGACTAGTTTAAAAAAACTTTGAGCAATCTAATTGTAATATGTGTATCATGCATAAAAGTGATTATTTCTTCCGATCATAACTAACGATAAATGTAATTGCTAATTCTTTGAAAAATAAAACTGAATAGATTTGTTATAACTGCAAATTAAACCAGAAAAAAAAACGGAGATTCACATGATGGATAGAAGATAAAAGGCGATGTAAGACGAAATTTGTATACATCCACCAAAAACAATAACACAATCATTTTAGTAAAACATATTCAATTATACACAAATCTTACTACTATTAAATAATTATTCCATGCATACTTACTTACTTGCACCTGTTATTCTCAATAAAGCATAGGACACAGACCAACATTCTCCAACCCACTCTGTCCCACTCCTTCCTTTCCACTTCTATCCAATTGTTATTCATTCTTCTCATCTATGTCTCCATTTCTCGACGTAATGTGTTCTTTGGTATTCCTCTTCCCCTTTATTTAGTCTTGAGGATTACATGTGAAGGCTTGTCTTGTGACGCCGTTCGGTACTTTCCTCAATATGTGTCCTATCCACTTCCAGCAATTCTTCCCGATTTCTCTCTCCACTGGAATCTGGTTTGTTCTCTCCCACAGCACGTTGTTGCTGATAGTGTCTGGCCAATGCATCGGAAGTATTTCGTGTAGACAATTGTTAATAAACACTTGTATCTTCTGGGTGATGACTTTCGTAGTTCTCCAAATTTCTACCACATACAGTAGAACTGTCTTGACATTTGTATTGAAAATTCTGAACTTGGTATTGGTTGTTTGACAGACAGTTGTTTTGAGTTCCAGATATTCTTCAATTGTAAATATGCTGCTATTGCTTTGCCGATCCGCGCTTTCACATCTGCATCAGATCCACCATGTTCATCAATTATGATGCTTAGATATGTCAATGCTTTTACATCTTCCAAATCTTCTCCATCAAGTGTGATTCAGTTGTTGCATTCTGTGTTGTATCGGCGAATTTCGCTTTTCCCTTTGTGTATATTGAGACCCACTGCTGCTGAGGCTTCTGCTACACTGGTGGTCTTCTCCTGCATTTGTTGTTTCGTGTGCGACAGAAGATCCGGATCATTTGCGAATTCTAGATCGTCCAGCCGCATCCTAGCTGTTCATTGTATCCCATGCTTTCCCTCAGGGTGTTGACGTCTTCATGATCCAGTCGATTACCAAGAGAACTAGAAAGAGTGAGAGTAAGCAACCTTGCTTGACAACAGTCTTTACTTCGAACGAGTTTGTCAGCTGTCCTCATTATTATGCTTAATCAATCAATAATCTCTAGCTTGATCCCATCCTTATACAATTTATAAATCGTGGCAAAGCTTGATAATCTAGTTTATTGTTAAGCTTTGCTGATTATTTTGTAAATGTGTTGTACAGTTGATTTTCATTGTAAGATATCAAACACTAGAGTGTAAAGTGTGAATACTAATATCAAGTTATGTTCATGATAAAAATTTGAGTCATAGTCAACCTGATCATTAGTTTTCATAGTAATTTCAAAGGTAATTCATCAAATAAATCTAAGTAATACAGAACATAAATGGATTTTATCATTCTCTTTATCACTTATAAGTAGCCTAAATATTCAATTCATAATATGGTTCAAACCAAATAATCAACATTATTCTTATGAATGAAGTTTGACGAAAATTCGTAATCAAACACCTAATCAGATTGATAAGATATATCACTTACACATATAAAACATTATGCATTATAGAGGAAGAATGTATTTATAAAATCTCAGTGAAAGAATTTGAAGTAAATCCAACGTTTCATCTGGCAATCTGGTCCAAGCTTTTTCAAGGAAATATATCTTTAATGTCTCACATTAATTCGGTGCCCAAATACTGTGAAACTATTATGTATTATAGTTGAAACTAATATATAGTGCTTCACTCACTTTTATACATAGAATTCATTCTTTTCTAATCATGTAGTGAAATTATGTAATTATTACTTTTTTTGATAATCACTATTCATCTTATCTGCCTTACTTTACGTGGTTAGATTTTGTATTCTTATGTAATAATCCTCCATAATTTTGTCTCATTTTGAATTTCTGTCTTAACTTTCTTAAATAAAGTATACCAGTGTATTTAGTATCTGGGAAGAACTGAAATCCAGGACTTGTGTTTCATTCTAGTTAGTACTTGTCAATTGGATGACATGAATCCCAGTGTTGATATTTATACCAATACTTAAACTCAGCCTCTGTCACTTTAAACGTCAACTCATTATTCACTAAACTGAAGAATCCAGTTAGCCATTACCATGTTCAACGTGTATGAAGGTATCCATAAAGGTTTTGTAATTTTAACCATTCCCCTTTCTTCCCGTGAGTTGTTGTAGCTGTAAATTAT
Source organism: Schistosoma haematobium (assembly GCF_000699445.3). Classification (NCBI taxonomy): domain Eukaryota; kingdom Metazoa; phylum Platyhelminthes; class Trematoda; order Strigeidida; family Schistosomatidae; genus Schistosoma; species Schistosoma haematobium. Next base: position 79,716,757 of record NC_067195.1, read on the forward strand.
TTGAAGATAAACAAGAATGAATTATACTTAGGCCACTTCTGGTCTGAGCCATGTTGATAGATGAAGACTACTTGGTTGGGGTCCGAGTGACTATCGTAACCAATGGTCGGAGACTCTTGGTGACATGGTTTAGAATCGACCACATTGACGTAGGTGTATACAATCTCTGTCTTCCCTTAAACTACGACATTAAAATCGCTTCATATCTTTCTTTCTACGTACTAATTCTTTCTTTCTGTACTATATCCTTATATACAATCTTTCTTTTATACATTACCACTATTGACTTAACTACTCCTATGAATCCGGTGTTCATCTTTCTGTGTTAATGAGGTATGGCAACTTGGACCGATGCATGGATGTGCTTGTTCCTACGTTGTATCTGATTGAATGACTGATTATTATACTCTATAAATCTTGTTGCTGATTTCCCTCTGTTAAAAATAATCAAAGAAACTAAGTGTATAACAGTGTAAGTTTCAGAAAAAATGTAGAATACAAATACTAAATAATCACCATAGAATACTACATATTGATGGAATGGTGGAGAGGAAATCTATAGATTTCTACCTAGGAAAACGCTGAGTATACATTGATCGAGCTCAAAAGAAAAAGGTTTTTCCAAGAAGCTAAAAACCAACAAAAGTAAGAGTTATTTGATTTTCAAACTATGATCAGTAGCTTATTTAAATAGGATCGGCAAAGCAATAGCAGCACATTTACAATTGAAGAATATCTGGAACTCAAAACAACTCTATGTCAACCAACCAATACCAAGTTCAGAATTTTCAATACAAATGTCAAAACAGTTCTACTGTATGTGGTAGAAATTTGGAGAACTACGAAAGTCATCACCCAGAAGATACAAGTGTTTATTAACAATTGTCTACACGAAATACTTCCGATGCATTGGCCAGACACTATCAGCAACAACGTGCTGTGGGAGAGAACAAACCAGATTCCAGTGGAGAGAGAAATCGGGAAGAATTGCTGGAAGTGGATAGGACACATATTGAGGAAAGTACCGAACGGCGTCACAAGACAAGCCTTCACATGTAATCCTCAAGACTAAATAAAGGGGAAGAGGAATACCAAAGAACACATTACGTCGAGAAATGGAGACATAGATGAGAAGAATGAATAACAATTGGATAGAAGTGGAAAGGAATGAGTAGGACAGAGTGGGTTTGAGAATGGTGGTCTATGCTCCATTGGGGATAACAGGCGTAAGTAAGTAAATAAGTTATTTAAATAGGTGGCTGAATCGTTGACTGAAATTTCAATTTATAATATAAAGTGGTTATTAATTAATACAATCTATATTCATAACTGGCTTTATGTTGCTAATTTCTATCATATTGAAAAACAAATGAAACTTTATGAATTCACAATAGACATTAGACTGAAAAACCATTTTATTATTATGGATAAGATTTGTTGTTTGCATCAAGCAATGGATGAATTCACATAGCTTTTCTACTGATGCATATCATGATCAAAGTATGATTAGAAAAACAATCACACGCTTAGATAAACCAGCTTCATAGTAATATATAAGTGAAATGATTTAACTTTACAAAAAAAAACAATCGTCTAAAGATTGAGTTATACTATTAGGGACCATTAAATGATACAGTAAAATTATATCAACTCAGAAATTTCTAATTTGTTATACAAATAGTTTTCATGTAAACTAAATATAGAATAAATAGATAGAAGTTCACTTGGTATTATTTTACTTGAATCTTCCCATTGATGTTTAGGTCTGCAATTGATCAGTCATTTGTTAGCACATGTGCATCCTGTGAGGATTGCCTCGTTAGTGCCTTAATTCACAAGCATTATAAACAAAAACGGATAGTGGATAGCAGTGGAATCCAGGACGCGCGTTTCGTCCTATTTAGTATTCGTCAGCTGGATGTACCTGTATCCCAGAGTTGATGTTCACTCCGGGACTGTAACCCAGTACCGTTCGCTTCAAACGTGATCGCGTTATCCACTTAGCTTATGGCCTGTTCCGATTATGTTTAGCGATGGAGGATGATGGATGTTTATCCTCTACTCTTGTTGGGTTACTTGATTGTATTTGTTTCTGCAACCATTTTGGTATATGTTCATACACTCTAATTTTGAGATCACGATTGCTCCTCCCTATGTATGTGTGACCACACACACATTTAAATTGGTAAACACAATGGGATGTGACACAATCGTTTTCATGTCAGTTAGGTTTTGGGTGAAGCATGCACCTTGTTCTTTCTTTGATAATGACCTTTGTTGTACAATGCGTTTTGTTGATGACTGATTTAAGTCTTTGTTTCAATAAGAGGCTATTTGAATCACCTCTGAATGGTAAGGTGATGTAGACAGGCTTTTTCTCTACCGAGGCTACAGTAGGTCTCACTATACCATGGACTTTCCATCTATTTATGAATTTCAGACGACACGATCAAGCCTGCTGAATAGGCACCTCATCAAACCACGTTTGTATTGCACAGGGCAATAACTATAGTAACTAATGTATTGACCTGTCCACGTTAGTTTTCTAAAAATAGATCGCCTTACTGAACCATCTCGTCTACTCAGGAGTATATCTAGGAAGGGAAGTTTATCGTTTTTCTCCTCTTCACATGAGAGACTAATATGGTTTTGAAGAGTGTTGAGTTTATTTAATAAACCGTACATATCTTCTTTTTTCACACAAACAACTGATATATCGTCCACATATCTCTTATAAAGTCACATGTTTTCGATCAGGTCATCAGCCAGATTTTCAACATGTGCCATGAACACATCTGCTAATAATGGTCCTAGAGGACTATCCATAGCAACCCCAACAATCTGACGAAAGTATTCACCTTCAAAAATGAACTGAACTTTGTTAGTACATAATAAGAGTAAATCTTTAAGAATTTTTAAAGGGACAAGTAATTTAAGGTTGTTTAAAGATATGTAATCACATAATATATCAAATTCTAATTTTCGTAAAATTCATTAAAGCTATTTTCAAACAATTAGTCCCTTTGATAAATTTTGATAATGCAACGAGAAGACGAAATTTATTAAGATTATGTGATATATTTGTGCAATACATTTCGAACAATCTGATCATACATATAGTTGTTAAGAACATTTATATATAAAAGAATAAAAGGTCACCTAGACAGATTAAAAGTAGGCCGTAAAAGGAAGAGAGGGGAGTTTCAGTTTGTGTATGGTCAAGGCTTCAATAAACCTTAGTATACGTTCTTGAAGGCTTTTGTATAACACTACAAATGCTGACTGGATGTCAACCATATGACCAGTCTCAATCAAATGTTTCACAATGAGCATTGGAATCCATCTGTTTCTGCAGTCACTCTTAATTGCAAATCATGATTTTTCATTAAACCTCGAAAAGCTAGCATGATTTATTTAAAACGAAATTTTTATCAATTTAACTCCGGCTGGAGCCCCTCTGGGGCTTCTGCCGGTTCCTAACCCTGGATAAAGGAGGAGGGTTGGGCATGGGGTTAGCGACCCTATCCCGTAGAACACTAACTCGCTAGAAAAACGCCAAAAACGCCTTTATCAATTACCATACATACAACTATGTGGCCTATGCTCCATTAGGAGTAACAGGCGTAAGTAAGTAAGTAATACATACTATTAACATAGCTTAGATTTAATTGAATAATTTTCTTTTAATAGCTTCATTCATTTATCATATCACATCATAGCCATATTTCTTGACTGTCTTTATACTTACTTACTTACGCCTGTTACTCCTCGTGAAGGAGCATAGGCCGCTTACCAGAACACTCCATCCAACCCTGTCCTGGACAATCCTTTCCAGCTCTTTCCAGTTGTTATTCATCCTTTTCACATCTGATTCTAGTTCCCGACGTAATATGTTCTTTGGCCTTCCTCTTTTCCGCCTCCCTTCGGGATTCCATGTTAGGACTTGTCTCGTAACACAGTTTGGTGAAATCCGAAATGTATGTCCTATTCACTTCCAACTTCTTTTCCTAATTTCCTCTTCAGATGGAAGCTGGTTTGTTCTCTTCCTCAGCGTGCTGTTACTGATAGTATCCGGTCAATGAACATTGATTATCTTGTGTAGACAACTGTTTATGAATACTTTTACCTTCTTGTTGATAGCTGTAGTAGTTCTCCACGTTTCAGCTCTGTACAGTAGAACTTCCTTGAAGTTGGTATTGAAGATTTTGACTTCGATATTAGTTGAAAGTTGTTTTGAGTTGCATGTGTTCTTCGGTTGTAGGAATGAGGCCCTTGCTTTGCCAATCCTCCCATTTATGTCTGTATCGGATCCTCCTTGCTCATTGATGATGCTTCCCATGTATGTGAAGGATTCTACATCTTCTACATCTCTTTATGAGTAAAATAAAATAACATTTACTTAACTTAGCTTTATCTATTTTATTGTTTATTTATCATTAGCGCGTAATTACTATATAACTATCTATTTCTAACCTTTTGATCTCTTTTATATTATCAACAGTTTGACACATTCTTTGGTTTATAATATTTTATACAGTCTATCAACTTTGTTTGAATCTTTACTATAGTATATTAATATATGTTCACGTCAGCCTTTAATCAAATTCATTTTTTTCTAGGAGTTTGAAACTTATTTGATTATTTTGATTTTGAAACACTACAGGTTACAATTAGAACTTAACAACAACAACGACAACAAATCAAGAATATATGGCGAAACTATAATTTATGGACGAACCAATCACGTATAAGATAAGAGGTTTTGGATTTTAGCGCGAAATTCATTCATTCGTTCGGATATATAGAGTTTTGGCATTATAGCTGATATCGGTTCGTGATGAAAATCCTAAATTTAATTCCTAACCTTAACCATCAACTGTAAATCATAATTTTTTATTTCTCATACTGGTTTATAATCGTCATTTTATCCTAGTTATTATGTGAACACTCTCAAGGTCAGTTTAGGGTCACTCAAAAAGTCGTCCATAAATTGTATTCTTAGGGTTGAAAATCAAATTTCAGTTGAGATAATTGAAAATGTTATTTTGAGACATTCAGAAGAAGTTATATTGATAAGTTTATAAAAATTTCAAAGATTACTTAAACATATCAGTAGCCATCCGGATGAAGAAACCGGAACTATGCGTACTGAAGAAATATCTTCAACCACTCCTCCTCCCCTGGCCAGCATCAAGGCTAATTAATCAATAGTAATCTTAGCTACTGAATGACCTAATTTGACTATCACCTTTCGTATTTATCTCTGTTATCTTTATTCACAAATCTTTGTATTATTAACAGACTGACCAATTTCAGTCTTAAACCTCAGTTGGAAGATACAAGCAAAAATACCAAGGGAATATTATTATTATTATTGTTATTATTATTATTATTATTACTATTGGTTAAACATCATTATTGATCCCCTCTATACATGATTCGTTCAATCCGCATTTATCCCTCCTTATTAGATCTTTTTTTCACATAATACAGCCTTCCACTAAACATTTGACCGAATTGTAGTTGCATTATTATTTCTCACCCTATCTGATCCATATTTATTCTGATCATGGATCTTAAATTTTCACTTAACATATACGCAGATTCCAGTTAACATTCTATGTTAGTCAGTATCAATATCAACAATTTTATTGTATTTTGTTTGACAATCCTAAATTCACATGCTTTAACTCTAAACGATGTACTTTACCCTTAACCTGGCTACTATTTGGGTTATTAATTTGGATATATGAATTGTAGAACTTGAAGAGAATTTATCAAGAAGAATAGTCTTCATTCAAATACTATTCTTTGAATCTGATGGGGATCTTTAAACGATTAAACGAAAATCATTGATTCTGCTTCTTCATCATCTTAAATTTTTGTTTAAATCTTTTACAATTTTTTTGTAGAAATGAAAATTTGAGTACTTCCAATAGTTAATTATAATTCATTGAATCTTTTCATCTGTTCATATGATTCCATAGTGAAATACGTACATAAACAAATATACTTGTATTAGTAGTTAATTTTCACTATAGACAAACTTAAAAACTACTGAAGCATGAATTAAGTAGTGTAATTAATCTTTCATAAACTTTCTTTTTTTCCGCATTGGTTTGTTACAGTGGAATAATTTTATTTATTCATGAATTTATTCACAATTTTAATTATAATCATTATCATAAGGATTGTTATTTCAATTACGGAGACGAGATATTTCTAACAACCTTTATTTTATGGTACGGTGGTAGACAAGAGTTATATATATATATATATATATATATATATATATATATATATATATATATATATATATATAAATACAGCGTTATAAACAAATAATCAGTGTATTTAAAGAAATGAATAATAAATGTTAATTATATGTAGATTATTGGAAGCTTAAGAGAATATGTTCTGTTATATACGAGTGAAGATTAAATTACGAGTAACTTCTGAGACCTATTAATGGACTAATATTATCTATATATACATATGGTACAACTATTCAGTAATTAGATTATATCTATATCTATATTCCTTTCAATATAAGCTTCATTTTGACCTATAAATTATTTTTATACGATTTAATTACTTACTTACGCCTGTTATCCCCAATGGAGCATAGACCACCATTCTCAAACCCACTCTGTCCTACTCATTCCTTTCCACTTCTATCCAATTGTTATTCATTCTTCTCATCTATGTCTCCATTTCTCGACGTAATGTGTTCTTTGGTATTCCTCTTCCCCTTTATTTAGTCTTGAGGATTACATGTGAAGGCTTGTCTTGTGACGCCGTTCGGTACTTTCCTCAATATGTGTCCTATCCACTTCCAGCAATTCTTCCCGATTTCTCTCTCCACTGGAATCTGGTTTGTTCTCTCCCACAGCACGTTGTTGCTGATAGTGTCTGGCCAATGCATCGGAAGTATTTCGTGTAGACAATTGTTAATAAACACTTGTATCTTCTGGGTGATGACTTTCGTAGTTCTCCAAATTTCCACCACATACAGTAGAACTGTCTTGACATTTGTATTGAAAATTCTGAACTTGGTATTGGTTGGTTGACATAGAGTTGTTTTGAGTTCCAGATGTTCCTCAGTTGTAAATATGCTGTTCTTGCTTTGCCGATCCACGCTTTCACATCTGCATCAGATCCACCATGTTCATCAATTATGATGCTTAGATATGTCAAGGCTTTTACATCTTCCAAATCTTCTCCATCAAGTGTGATTCAGTTGTTGCATGCTGTGTTGTACCGGAGAATCTTGCTTTTTCCTTTGTGAATATTGAGACCTATTGCTGCTGAGGCTGCTGCCACACTGTTCGTCTTCTCCTGCATTTGTTGTTGCGTTTGGGATAGAAGGGCCAGATCATCTGCGAAGTCTAGATCGTCCAACTGCATCTTAGATGTCTATTGTATCCCGCGCTTCCCTTCAGACGTTGACGTCTTCATGATCCAGTCGATCACCAAGAGAACTAGAAAGAGTGAGAGTAAGCAACCTTGCCTAACACCGGTCTTCACTTCGAACGACTTTGTCAACTGTCCTCCATGCACGATTTTGCAGTGTAATCCATCATATGAACTCTGTATGATATTGACTATCTTCTGAGGCACGCCGTAGTGTCGAAGGAGCTTCCATAGTGTTGTCCTGTCCACGCTGTCAAATGCTTTCTTGTAGTCAACGAAGTTGATGTAGAGTGATGAACCTTATTCAGTTGGTTGTTTCACAATGATCTGTAGTGTTGTGATTTGGTCTGTACATGATCTATCCTTACGGAATCCTGCCTGTTGGTCACGAAGTTGGGCGTCTTCGGATTCCTTCATTCTGTTTAACAATGCCCTGTTGAAGACTTTTCCTAGTATTGAGAGGAGAGTGACGCCTTTGTAGTTATCACACTTGCGGAGATCGCCTTTTTTATATATTTTGACGAGAAGTCCTTCTTTTCAGTCTGTTGGTACTTGTTCTTCATCCTAAATCTTGCTGAATAGAATGTAGAGTATCATTGCATTTACTGCTACATCTGCTTTCCGTCATACGATTTACTGTTCCTAAATTATGTTCAGTTTATTAACTATCGTCTCCCACGTTCACAGCCACTTTTTGGCTTATTAGTGTATGAATGTTATTTCTTATTTTTTGGTGTGTTGCGGTCTGTTTGTTTGATATATAAACCCAGTATATCTGAAATTAATGATTCGCATAGTGGAGGCTGTTATTACCATTCTGGAATCAACTGGACTGGCTAGGCGAGCAACGAATCAATAGGACGCTAGGCTGATCAGACCAAACGAACGTCATTGGTTTAGTACCTTACAAGAGCGGATAAGTCGTATTTTCATTGGCAAACAAATTACGTAATAACTTGTGAGCCATAAATACACAACAGGTTCAATAAGTCATAAGTTTATTATACATGTCAAAGATGCTTAGAAGTAATATTCAAAATGATATATGTATTAGAGTGAACAGAACAATTACTACTTGTTATAGATACCTTCAGTCATTATTTTCGGTTAAAAAAAGTTTACTAAATAACAAATTATACTTTCGTGTATTAGATAAACGAAAAAGCTCTACATCTTCAAAGATATATTCAATCTATTTGTTGTATTTTTAAAGAAAATATTATTTTATACGTATATTATGTTTCATTTCGTCACATGTTCACCGGTTTCTCCATTTCTATATGATAACTATAATAATGGTAATAATATAAGCGCTTTATTTAATACTTGGCTCTAACCATGCAATTCCCAAAGCTGAACACGAGATAACTGGGAAAATAGATATTCAATATTTACCACGGAGAAAAGACCAACATTGGAGAAGGTGGGGGAATATGAATTCAATTCATCAAATGGCATGGCTGAGCTTTGCAGGTGTGATCATTCTGTATAACTTGTTTTTACTCACATTAAATATATTGCTCTATCCTCAGCCTGAATGTGTTCTTTAGAAACTCCTGACATGTTAATTGTTACGATGCGATTAGTCAATGTAGACAAACATGTGATGTCCAAGTAAGATTTTGTAGACTAAACAGTCATATCATGACACATCTATGATTTTAGGATTAGGTCTATTATAATAGTACTAATAAGGAAGTAGACCATAGTTCTACAAGTAATCAGTACAAAATGTGCAAAATCGGTTAAATCCCCCTTCAGTTTCTATGCAATATGCAAATATTCAAATAAATCTATAAAGACGTTGCCAATTGTTATTAGCTACAGCCCACACGTATCATCAGTATTAGCTCTCATGACATCTGTTTATCATCAATAAATATACTGGATGCATTTTTTCCAAGATTTTCGTCTTTTATTTTTCAAAAGAACGGATACGTAAGAAAATGTATTAACTACTATGGTGATTGCGTTTGAATTCTTTACTGTTTAACATTACAGATGTTTTGTAAACTTTAAATAGAAACTTTTGAGTACCAGTCGGACTCGCATAGTTATGGTTAATAGTTAGAATTATTTCCATCGTTAAATTCCATTTCTGTTAATCATGCTGTGAGAAATAAAACACTCATAGTCTGTTTATATATATTGTAAGAAGTTATAAAGTAATATTCGCGGATTTGTTAGCAATTTTAAAGAATATCAGTCCTAAGCAAAATAGTACATGTTAGATAGATTAAAAGTGATAATAACTTTAAGGAGTAAGGAAACGAGTTATCTTGTTAGATGATAAAATAAAAAATGGAATTCGTTACGCTACATCTAAACGTGTTCTACAACAATTTGTGACTCTAGTTTTCTTCGTTTATCTGTCCTCGTTAATTCTTCATTTCATAATCTACAAGAAATTTATATCGTTTGTATATTTAACTATTTAACGAATGCTTTAGTTAATAATGTCACCTATTTACAATCCAGTTAGGATAGAGCAAACAGAATTATGTCCATTAACAGATCACTAGATGTGTCAGTTTGAGTGTGCAACTTATCTATAATAAACTTCAGTTGAAAATTAGAATTGAACACATTTTAAAATGAGGTAGTCAATAAAGTTAAAATCTTGATGGATGAACATAAGTGTTTTTCTGATTATTAAGAATATACTCTGTAGATGATTCTTAACAATCATAAAGACGAACAACATAGTCTTCCTTAATATTTAATAATGAACATTAATTAAGGGTGTGGTGTGTGCTCCTGATGTCGACAGATATAAGTAGTATGTATCGTCAATCGAAAGTGGAATACCTGACTGTAGAAGGTTAAGAAGATCAAAGAAAAGAGGACAAGAACAAAAAAATGATCGGTATGGAAACGAAGGAACAATGAAGTCTGAGACGATTGATTAACATTTTGCAAATGAAGTATTTATTTTATGGTTCTCAGATTTTACGAAGATGTTCTGTAATTTTGTGTTCAACTATATTCGATTGTCCTTACTTGTGTTCTCGTTCACTACAAGGGAACATAGTAATTGTTATACTATATCACTTTACAATTATGAGACTCTCTAATCAGTGATTGATAGTCACTATCATACTGACCAACATCAGAGGTGAATTTTTTCTACCTTTAGAATACCATTAAAAATTATAGAGCTAACGTTAGATTCATTGATATATATGTTTGTCTACGTCTTGCTAAAGAAACAACACCAAGTGAATTTAAACTTCACCCCATTTCACAAGCAGGTGGTTATCAGGACTCAGTAGCTAAGTGGATAACGCGATCACGTTTGAAGCGAACGGTACTGGGTTACAGTCCCGGAGTGAACATCAACTCTGGGATACAGGTACATCCAGCTGACGAATACTAAATAGGACGAAACGCGCGTCCTGGATTCCACTGCTATCCACTATCCGTTTTTGTTTATAATGCTTGTGAATTAAGGCACTAACGAGGCAATCCTCACAGGATGCACATGTGCTATCAAATTACTGATCAATTGCAGTCCCAAATAACAATGAGAAGATACAAGTAAAGCGATACCAAATGAATTTAAGCATTAATTGTGTTCAAAATAAAAAATGTAGTGATAACTTTAGAATATAAGCTCAAAATAATACAGAATAACATACAAATATACTAATGAGTTATCACTAGCTTTAATTATTGTGGTTCTGCAGAGATTTTTTAAATTTATATGTGATATTGGTCGAGGATTATTCTTGTTTGGCATAAAAGGAAGAACTATAGAGTACTAGATAGTCACTTCATTCTGATAGAAGCTCTTTAAATAGTACAATGGTTCACAATGATCCGAATCCATAAGCTCAAGTCTATGGGCGGACCCATTTACCATTAGATCACTGAGATGACAACACATGTAACCTATTTCCAACTTCGATTCATTTGTGCAGTAGTAAGACGATTGTTTAATGTTATTAGTGACTAATGTTTAGAAATGTTTCAAGAAAAAACCAATCATTACAGCTTCTCACTAGAAGTTTAGAATCCTATCTCCAAGTTAATGACTTTTAAGCTCATGATTATAACAATTAACTTCTATCACTACAATCAACGTCTTTTTATGTATAATATTCATACAATCACTTTATCGTTTGACGTTCATAGTTATTTGATATGCATTATTTGATAAGTTTTTATTTTTATCTAACTATATATAGCTAAACGTTTTTTTGTTTTATTCACCTGGTATTGTTTTATTTGAATCTTCCCATTGATGTTTAGGACTGCAGTTGAACAGTCTCTTATTGGTATACATGCATACTGTGAGTATTGTCTCGATAATACCTTAATTTACAAGCATTATAAGCAAAGATGGATAGTGCTTATCAGTGGAATCCAGGACGAATCGCGCGTCCTGGAAATAGTCTAAGATCCGTTGGTCGGTTAACTTTATAACTAATAAATTCACAAAAATCTCCAACGAATTCGATTGAGGGATTCATAGTTTTTCAGCTGATCACTTTTAAATTACTGCAAAAATTATAGATTAACCTTATAGGTGATCATTCACTTCTTATCAAAATCACTAAAATGATTTGTACAAGAATAGTGGGTAAATAATGTTTACGGATTAAACATTGAATATTATGGTTGAATAATTACTTCTAAACGAAACCTTGATAATTCCACTAGGATTTGATTTTAATCTATCTATTACATAATTTGGTCTAAATGACATTTTAATATTTTCTTTATTAGATCAACTTATTATGATGGTAAAAGGTACTCAATTTACTCACAGAATAAATAAACATTAAATTGTAATATCTAAGTGTCTGATACTGAAAATTAAAGTCAGTCATAAGGTGGGTCCGAATCCCATAGGAGCATTAATTCCATTTATACAACAGGTATACCTGGTTAATAAATGTCAACTAATGCAACATCTAAATGCAACATTTTCTGCCGACTACTTTCAACTAAACCCTGCCTGTAGTCCTATCAAGGTTATTGACGAACCCAAGTTCGAATAAAGGACGAACTTAAGGTATGGAGTTAGCAAGCTCATCTAGTGAATAACAACACTGTCAAAGCAAATGCTAACCAGAATTAATCCTTTAAATCATTTAATTTCTGATCTGAGAGTTAAAGGATCATCGGTTAGAACAGTTCCATCAGTACGTGATGAAATCCGAGATTATTCAGAAACCAAAAGGCCGTTGCTCCTTCTTAAAACTAAAGCATCAATGAATATACGCATATAAAATCTCCGGAAAATGTTGGAGACTGAGAGAGCCAATTAAAAAGCCGGAGAAAAGGGAAGATTGAAAAATCCCCCCCCCCCAAAATAAGATGAAACGAACATTCTTGATTTCCCTGACGACCATTAACGGCCATTAACGACTTATTAAAACATATAATAACAGACCATCTATTCAATGAGTCTATTTCCTAGTTCAAAGTTTTGGTGGAGTTTTGTTCTCTGAGTTGGATGGTTTGGTCGTGGAGCTTTCATCGTTCTTCTGAACGACATCATCAGCACAAACTTCAGATAGAAGTGAAGTGTTCGAATTTCTCCATATGTTTTTCACAGCTTGTTCTGTGCACCTCGATATTGATTGGTTCTTATTGACCTTAAATTTGTCATTGTTTACTTCTTTGTTTTGGCTGTGTCTCCCACCGGTTTGAGTTTTGTTCCTATATTTGTGCATGATTTTCCTGACTGGTTGGTAAATTGGATTGATTTCAACATGCTTGTTGATTGCTGATTAACTTGAGTGCCAGGCTTCTAAAAATTCTCTGGTGTTTTTGAAATTTCCTCTGTCTAAGTTTTCCACATTTTCCCAATCGAATGAGTGTCCGCAGTTGTCCACGTGTATTGATATAATTGAGGAGATATCATGGCGTTTGACTGCTAATTGATGTTCGTGTAGGCAAAGGTGAAGGGTGCGTCCGTTCAGAGAACAAAACTCCACCAAAATCAACCACCTGATCTACAAATCTTCTCCATCATCTCTAGTTCAAAATATCAAAAACAACAATTAAAAAAATAAAATATAAAGATTTAAATAAAATGACTTACACTATAATTGATTCGAATTAATCCGGTAAAATTAAAATCCTTCTATTGAAAACCAATATTTTTTAAAAAAAATTAATTTATTTATTTGAACACACCAGTTGAAGGATTTTCAAAGATACATTCAATGAAACAAAAAATGTTTAGACGAATATTATTTGTCTCTGATTAATTCTTGCTACATAAATCTTATTTTAAAATAATTGAACATTGAATTTGTATATTTTCAAAAAAAACACCAAAAAAAAACAAACAACTTTCCAATAGCCAATCAGCAAATTTGTACAAGTGAAATCATGAATATCGGGGGGAGAAAAAAAATCAAAAGAATCCTGATTAGTTGATTATCTCAGTGATTATTTATTTATTTATTTATTTATTGGAAAAGATAAACACACATATACAATTGTGCATATATATGTTTTCATATTTATATATTAGAGCACACTCAGAGAAGAATAATTATAGTAACTAGTGTAATAGTAACTAGCGTAATATACCAATGATGATTATTCCATTCATACACACACACACACACGCACATGAGAATATGCATATACATATGTATATACCTACAAATTTACATGTCTACGCACTAAAACAAAACATTAAAAAAAACAATTTAGAAGAAGAAGAAGTGATTATAACAACAAATTTATTACATTTTAATTGAAATAGAAAAGAGTTACTATTAATTTAGAAACATTAAAAAAGAAACAGGGAAAATAGGATAGAGAAATGAAAAGAACAGGAGAGGATCAATGTGATTTTAATCAATATCAAAGGAATAGATCCGACCATCAAATGTTTTAATTTGAATATAATTAGATATTGTATCGATAATCACGGAAATGTAATTTGTCAGTGGGTGAGGGGGAGGGAGCGGTTGAGCGAACAAGATAGGAATTTGCAGATCTTTAATAACAAAATTAATGATGATGATAATAATAATAGCGTCAATAATATAAACTGAGAAAAGTGTTTTGAATCAAAACACAAATGAATATTTTCTTATCTCTGTATCTCTAATGTCTTTTAGAAAACACGAAAATTGGAAGTTTCTTAACTGAAATGATGTACAATACAATTCGTTTATATCATTGTTTACATCTACAAAATAAAAGGAAATGTACTGGGTAAATATGATGAGATGGTTTATGAATGAAATCAATTGATTTACAACGATTTAGCCGAAAGTTTGGATTTCACTTCAAGTACTTTGTTTCAGAAAGTTGAATAGCATCATTAATCCACGTGTAAAAAATGTTTGGAATGTATGGGTTGAATTGACTTAAGTTTCCAATGAATATATGTGAATCGTGCGGTTGAATGATTCATGTCTAACAACTAACTATGGCTGATTAAAGTGATGATATCCAAGAACAGTCGTTTTATGTCATGACTTGAATGAATTAAGGAGAAGTCAGTCACCTACTTCTACCTAAATAATAAATTTATACAATTCTCTGAGTATCAAATTTTCAGAGTTCCATATGTTAAGGAATCGAAACAACACTGTCAGATGAAATTGTAAGGAATAATGAAACGTTTGACCATTGATTACTGGTTTCTTTATAAGTGAGTAGTTGATATCAACTGATAATTAAAAGTTATTTTCTTAATTTCTAGAAGAACTAAGAATATTCCTTAAAAACTGTTTTTCTTCATGTACTAATGAAACAGGTGTGGTGTATGCTACTTGTGTTTGCAGATATAAATAGCACGTAACACTAATGGTACAGTGGTACAAGATGGAACGAAATAAATATGCACCACACAAATCATTCGACTTGTGTGAGCGTTGGGATACTGCCCGAGTGCTCAAACCGAAGTACAACTAAACCACAGTGTAATTGTGTATAAGACAGTAAATTGATTTTCCCCACCTGGGTGTTCGTTCACTACGAAGGTAGTGGAATAGTGGAATCGATCACAAGGACATAAGTATATACACTCTTTGTCTTCCCTTAAACCATTAGATTAAAATTGATTTATACCTTTCTTTCTACAAACCAATTCTTTTTTCCTGTATTATATCCTTAAACGCAATCTTTCTTTTATATATTACTACCATAAAAGCAACTACTTCCATGAATTTGGTGTTTGTCTTGTTATGTTAATGAGATGTGGCAACTTGGACCGATACATACATGTACCTGGTCATACATTGTTACCGACTGACTGAATCGGGAATCACCTAATAACTGCTTACCATTTATTTGAGACCTATCAATATGGTTCACATACAACACTACATAAGATCACAGTCTGATTTTAGATAAATACCAATTAAAAAACCTTAGAATAATAAATATATATCCTATCGTATCAAAAATATCTTTGAAGTCTAAAAAGAAGCCATGATTTATATATTATAGCCATGTCGGAAAAGAAGTACATTTTATCGATGGCAATAGAAGATATAAGTTTAAATATAACCATTTTTCGGTCATTATATGTAATGACAATCAGTATAACAAATTATAGATTATAATCAGAATTTTCATATATCATATACTTTAAAACAAATGATTGGTTACATCGTAGACCATCATATTTGTCCTGATAGAAAATTATTGACAAATTAAACAATATTGGACAACTGTTATATCTTAGTTTACCCCTACAATATACACAAAGGGAAAAGCAAGATTCTCCGATACAACACAGCATGCGACAATCCAATCACACTTCACGGAGAAGATTTGGAAGATGTAAAAGCATTGACATATCTGAGCAGCATCATTCATGAACACGGTGGATCTGATGCAGATGTGAAAGCGCGGATCGGCAAAGCAATAGCAGCATATTTACAATTGAAGAATATCTGGAACTCAAAACAACTCTATGTCAACCAACCAACACCAAGTTCAGGATTTTCAATACAAATGTCAAGACAGTTCTACTGTATGTGACGGAAATCTGGAGAACTACGAAAGTCATCATCCAGAAGATACAAGTGTTTATTAACAATTGTCTACATGAAATAACTCCGCCTGTAGCTCTTATAGGGTTGCTGCCGGTCCCAAGCCCGGGTAAAGGAGGAGGGTTGGGCATGGGGTTAGCGTCCCCATCCCGTAGAAAACTAACTCGCTAAAAAAACGCTTACCAGAAAAAATAATCCAAACAATTTTAACTCTGCCCTGGGAGTTAGAAGGTCTTCATTTAGAAGAATTATGACGCTTCATGGTGAAAGCCGAGTTCCTTCGGAAGCCACGAGACCGATGCCCCTTCTAACAACCAGAGCAAAAATTTTTATAGGTACATGGAACGTTCGAACAATGTTGGAATCCGGGAAGACCAGTCAAATATCAATGGAAATGAGGAGATACAACTTAGCAGTACTGGGAATCAGCAAAACCCACTGGACCCAAGCTGGAAAGAAAAGGCTAGCTACGGGAGAGATGCTGCTATACTCCGGTCACGAAGAGGAAAATGCTCCACACACTCAGGGAGTCGCTCTTATGCTGTCCAAAGTAGCACGAAATGCACTTGTAGGATGGGAATCTCACGGATCCAGAATCATCAAAGCATCATTCAAAACAAAGAAGGAGGGGATCTTAATGAATATTATCCAATGTTATGCACCCACCAATGATAGCAACGACGACATTAAAGATCAGTTCTACGAGCGGCTGCAGTCAATCATTGAGAAATGCCCAAGGAAGGACCTAACTATTCTGATGGGAGATCTAAATGCCAAAGTCGGAATAGACAACACTGGATATGAAGATATTATGGGACGACATGGACTGGGAGAAAGAAACGAAAATGGAGAAAGATTTGCAAATCTATGTGCATTCAACAAATTGGTCATAGGAGGTACAATATTTCCACACAAGCGTATACACAAGACTACATGGATCTCACCGGACCACACTACAGAGAACCAAATAGATCATATTTGCATCAACAAAAAATTCCGAAGGACAATGGAAGATGTGAGAACCAGGAGAGGAGCTGACGTAGCTTCAGATCACCACCTAGTTGTAGCCAATTTAAAACTGAAGCTAAAAAAGAACTGGACAAGTGGACAAACAGCAATACAAAGGTTCAATACAGCCTTCCTTCGAGATACTGTCAAACTCAATGAATTCAAGATAGCTCTCAACAACAGGTTCCAAGCCTTACAAGATCTACTGAAAGAAGAAGAAACTATTATGGAGGACAACTGGAAAGGCATCAAGGAAGCATTAACTTAAACGTGTCAAGAGGTTCTCGGTCTAAAGAAATACCATCATAAGGAATGGATCTCTATAGAAACACTGGACAAGATCAAAGAAAGGAAGAACAAGAAGGCAGCAATAAACAACAGCCGAACACGAGCAGAGAAAGTCCAAGCACAAGCTGAATACATAGAAGCAAACAAGCAAGTGAAGAGGAGCATTAGAGCCGACAAGAAGAAATACGTGGAAGAACTAGCAACGACGGCAGAAAAAGCTGCAAGAGAAGGAAATATGAAACATCTTTACGATACAACGAAGAAACTAGCAGGGAAATACAGTAAACCAGAGAGGCCGGTCAAAGACAAAGAAGGCAAGCCAATCACCGAAATTCAACAACAGCGTAACAGATGGATAGAATACTTCGAGGAACTCCTGAATAGGCCGGCTCCAATGAATCCACCGAACATCGAAGCAGCACACATAGATCTTCCTATGGATGTCAATCCACCAACTACGGAAGAAATTAGAATGGCCGTCAGACAAATCAAGAACGGGAAAGCAGCAGGACCCGACAACATACCAGCTGAAGCACTGAAGTCAGACATCGAAGCAACCACAAGCATGCTTTATCTTCTATTCAAAAAGATTTGGGAGGAGGAACAAGTGCCGATGGACTGGAAAGAAGGACACCTCGTCAAGATTCCAAAGAAAGGAGATCTGAGCAAATGTGAAAACTACAGTGGCATTACACTACTGTCAATACCAGGGAAAGTCTTCAACAGAGTGTTACTGAACCGGATGAAGGATGCAGTAGACGCCCAACTTCGAGATCAACAAGCTGGATTCCGTAAGGATCGGTCGTGCACAGACCAAATTGCAACACTACGGATCATCGTCGAACAATCAGTTGAGTGGAACTCATCACTATACATCAGATGCATTGGCCAGACACTATCAGCAACATCCTACTATGGGAGAGAACAAACCAGATTCCAGTGGAGAGAGAAATCAGGAAGAATCACTGGAAGTGGATAGGACACACATTGAGAATCGCACCGAACTGTGTCGCAAGACAAGCCCTCACACTGAATCCTCAAGGCTAAGAAAAGGAAGAGAGGAATACCAAAGAACACATTACGACGGGAAATGGAGACAGACATGAGAAGAATGAACAAGAATTGGGTAGAACTGGAAAGGAAGGAGCAGGACAGAGTGTGTTGGAGAATGGTGGGTCTATTGCCTATGCTCCATTAGGAGTAACAGGCGTAAGTAAGTAGGTAAGTAAGTTCACCCTTAATTCAATAATCAAGTTTTATAAGAATAGTAACACAATTAAGATATTGAGTAAGTATCATTAGTTTCCTATTTTACTGATTAAATTTAAATCAGTTAACTTTATAAAAGCTCCCAACTACGAATTGAATTCATTGATGTATAAACAATCATTGAATTATGTCATACTTGATATCAAAATAATATTTACATAAAGAAAGTATTAAATATAAATTAATTAATATATTTGTAGATATCCCAATGAGTAGAAAAATTAAATTTTCTGACGTTTCGTGACTTAGTGTAAGATACCTCTTCAGAGAATAAATAAATGACCAAATCAAAATTAATCCAAGTTTGAATAGCACAACGGAACAAGAAGAATATTATGTGATCAATCAAAAAAACAGGTATGAATAAATCAATGTCATGTCATCTCAGTCAAGGTGATTCATAAGCAACATGTATGTAAATTTGTGCTTATGTATGTGTGCACTGTTAAAGGTGAAAATTGTGTAACCTTTGTAGTGAGAATGGATAGAGTTTAATTTGTAAGATAATAGTGTGAATTGTAAATAAGATCAGACTAGGTGGCTAGGATAGATAGTTCAGGTAGAATGGATGGTTAGGCCTTCTTTTCTATTGAGAGAAGTAGGATTAAGCATTATATGGAACGCTTCAGCTACTCTCCTTTCTTTGTAATTGGGAAAACCTTTTTGTAATATTTTGATATTTTTGAAATTGATTTGGTAGTCGTTGAAAATGGCTCGAACTGCTATTGCCGATTTAATTTGAAGTTGATCCAGTTCAACGGGATTATTAGGAGGTTTCTTTGTGTACCTAATATGTTCTTTGGCACGAGTCAAGATTTCGCGAGATGACTCTCTAATATAGAAGGCATAACAATCGACACAACCTAATTTGTAGACGCAGTTCTGTGTAGACATGGAATGGGTTTTTTCTTTTAAGTGAACTAAAGTACTTCGAAGTGTGTTCGTTGTTTCGTAATATACTTTAACTCTGTGTTGTTTTAAGATTCTTTGGAGTTCTGTTAAAAAGAATTAAATATTTCATAATTAGCTAATTATTGACAGATAACTCTCATTTCAACATTGAAAGCATAAAGTTCAACGAAGGGATCTCTTTTCAAACAAATTTATCAAACTGTGAATACGGAATAACCATGATAATGCAATGGAAAGATTACAATACTAGATTACGTAATACGAATAATAACAATAGAACGCGGCAAGATGATCATAACGTTTTTTCAAGAAAAATATAAACACTGAAACATTCATAAAAACCACAAGATTACGTAATAAGGGGTAACTCAGATAATTGGACCGTGAAGCGTATATTTGAGAAAGGAAAAGGGTGGGAGGGTGTGAAGAACAATAAACAAACAAAGAGTCTGGGAAATAAATCATTTATTAAGTCCTGGGGAGAGATAAGGGTGTTACAAATTTCTTATGAATTGTTGACTCGAATTCCTATAGCTTCTGCTATGTGTAAGAGACGAGACCGAACATCATAAGGAAAACTAGTAGGAGTACCATAAATAACTTTAAATGACTTGTTTCTGTCCACTACATGACAGCTATCGATCAGGTGTCATAGAACTGAGCTGTGTATTGTCTTGACATTACCTTTTCCTAACCACGAAGGGAGATGTTCACTGACTCTTCGGTTCAGTTGTCTTGTGACGGCCCATTATTCTGACTCCAATTTAGAATGTACGAATGATTGTTATCGCTGATTCTCGTATATAATCGTCGACTTAAATCGCGTTATCCAATAACGGAATTAAATAAGTCGAATAACGAGAATTGACTTGAGAATACATATATTTCGTACATGAAGTGAATGAAGCACAGCAAAGCAAAATGACACGTATGGAAGATGGCTGGGAAGCCAACTCCATTTTAATCAAGCGTTACTCAGTATTTATAGTCAGACAAAACTAAACTACAAACATGTGATGAGTCATGGGACATGAAGTGTACACACATATACGCTCATATATAAAAACAGTCAAGACTGATAAGTGAATAATTCACAAGGTCAAAATATGACTCAAGTAGAATGAATAGAATGGAATGTCCGAAAACTAGAATAAGATATATTATGGGCTAAAATTAATGACTAACACTACATAGCCCCCTCGTAGAAAATAGCACATTTAAAAAATGTCTGTTTTCGAAAATAACACTCAAGTGACATGAAGCTAACGTTAACAATAAGTAGCGAAAAAAATTGTACAACACTCGATAAAGTACAGTGTCACATGAGGGGTGAGTGTATTATATGAAAATGTCATACTTATGCCAAAGAATACATGAATATCGAAAAGGCGCGGACAAAAATGGAAACGTTAGCATGCGAATATGAGCAAATTAATGAGCGTACAAAAAATTAACATGTACTAATGCTATGACTGCCTGAACGATAAAATAACAAGTTTGTATGAGCGATTCAAAATATCGTGAAAATAGTAATAAATTGTTGGTGGGTATGACATGGAAATAAATCGTCGAAATGAGTACAGTAGAATATGACAGAAATTGGTCTGTGATGCTGACGAAATAGTGAAATATGCGAAATATATGTTCTGTTGAGCCGCAGCAGAATAAATAGCATCGACTAGCTATGAGTGAATTCGAATTTAAATGCGTAGTTCCCGTTTGTAGGATGATAATAGGCAAGTCGTGAAATGATATCTGCATTGACGGGTGATATTAGTTGCTGTACTGCAATTGATAAATCATAAAATTTGAAGTCAGTGAACGTTGTCGTCTGCGTCATGACAGATGCATTGAGTTATCAATAAATATGTATTAGTAGACTGACCAGAGGAACAGAATAGTGACTGAGTAGACGAGGTACGTAGAGTCGTATTCCTTTTTGGTCATGAAGCCTAGAGTGGTTTGTATGGTTCGAGGGAGATGCGCTCGATCTCGTTTGTTACAAAACCGTACCAAGGCATGACAGAAATACCAATACATATGGTTAGCGATGGCGACGTATGAGACTGACTTGGACGTGACGAACAAGAGTGTATCTTTGAGAGACTAGCTCTAAACTCTATGTTCTGATATGCAGTGCGATGGAAATAGAATAGTAGTTGCAGTACTCGAATAGCGTTTTCGAGTGATAAGTGATGCAGCATGTAGTTATGCACGTGGAAGAATAGATAAAATGAACGTGATGGTTACTAATCAGCTAGTCAGAAGCATCCACAGACATAATAGGAGGCGATTTCGAAATGAAAAATGTATGTTGTGCTAACATAAATTGCGGACCTCGACTAAGTGAATGAATGTAATATTAGATCAAAATGACATGAAAAATTGGAACGAACTCACTTAAAGCAGGAAAATTTCACGTTTTTGAATAGTAAAAATATTCCAATGAGTTCTCACAAAGTGGAGTGGAATTTTCATAAAATGATAATTTGTTCGGTGAGTGATATGATTGCGAAAATGTCATAATTTAATGACAGCACGAACAAGATTAATAATTCCACATCCAGTCATGATATTGATAATAATGTAATAATAAGCACATAATGATAATTTAAATCGTAATGGAACAATCCGAAAAATGTATCAATGAGGATAATTGACATGAGGACAAAGTATCGATAAGATAATACGACTTGAGCATGTCCATGTCATGTTGCACAGGCTGTGCTGATTGCGTCGGATTGGAGATTGTGCTGGCTTCGCTGAATATGTTCGTCGAACGTATAGAGTGCAGAAGTGCCTTCATCGACGTAGCTTGCTGCGTTGCGTTCGTCGTCGGCGGGCTTACCAATGATGTGGCCCGTTGATCTGACTCCATTTAGAGCGTACGAATGATTGTTATCGCTGATTCTCGTATATAATCGTCGACTTAAATCGCGTTATCCAATAACGGAATTAAATAAGTCGAATAACGAGAATTGACTTGAGAATACATATATTTCGTACATGAAGTGAATGAAGCACAGCAAAGCAAAATGACACGTATGGAAGATGGCTGGGAAGCCAACTCCATTTTAATCAAGCGTTACTCAGTATTTATAGTCAGACAAAACTAAACTACAAACATGTGATGAGTCATGGGACATGAAGTGTACACACATATACGCTCATATATAAAAACAGTCAAGACTGATAAGTGAATAATTCACAAGGTCAAAATATGACTCAAGTAGAATGAATAGAATGGAATGTCCGAAAACTAGAATAAGATATATTATGGGCTAAAATTAATGACTAACACTACAGTCTGGTAGTGCTCCTAATATAGCTTTCACCACAGGAGCAGCTGAACTCGTAAATACACATGCTTCTACGTTTTATTTCAGTGTTTATATTTTTCTAATCATTGACCTATTTCCCAGTATGTAACATTGATTTAAGCCTTTATTATTCTTATCAAAACTGGTACACTTGTGATCACACTATCAACTTTTACTTTTCACTTATCATGTTTACTTATGTAATTTTGTTGAGACTCTAATTTATCGACGAAATTTAAACGAATCTTAAGTGACCTTGAAAAATATTAGCTAATCTGAAAACAGTCAGTATAGAGTAAAAATATGTTATATAAAACCAAGGAAATAAAGTGGATACACTTCTTATACGTGGTTCAGAAACTCTTCAAGGTTAGAAAGAGGTTAAGAGGTTCTAAAATCGTAATGCATGCGGGAGAGGAAATCATTCATACAGCTACATAATAGTCGGCCTCTGGAGCCATGATAAAGTCTCGAAAACTCTTTCAGCCTCGACCACATAGCTTCAATGTTGTTTATGTGCACTCCGTTTGTTGAGTACACAAAATGTTACTTGTGGATAACTACATGGTGCACATAACCAAGCCTATGTAGGAGTCTGTACGCTCTCCAAACATCCGTATATATTGTAGTACCTGGCTGCAGCCAATGTTACTGGTGCTTTTATTATCCAGTTTGCAAGAATTGTCGTAAATCGCCTTAGTTAGGAATTATATATGGGGTTTTCGTCACGAACTGACACCGGCTATAATGCCAGAAATTTATTTAGCCAAATAGATGAAAGGCTTTCGCGTTAAAATCCGAGATCTGTTATCTTATACCTGATTATTTCGTCCACAAATTATGGTCTCGCCGTTTTATTTGTTATAGCCGCTCAATTATCACGTTTTGTATAAAAGTCTCTGTGAACCGATCGTACGTTAGCATTAAGCACTGAAGTTGGCGCCGTAACCTTGAAATCTCTAAAACGCCTCTGATTGGCTCACCCATAAATTAGAGTCTCGCCGTAATCTTTTCTATTGTTGGCATTGACTCATAAACTAGCTTGATTGGTTTAATAATTTCATATGTGCATATAAATATTACTGTATATTAGAGTAAAGCCTGATGAGGATCTAATCGAAAACAATATTGTTCGTTTACATTTGTTGTTGTTTTTAATCACAATGTGGGTATTTTTCAAATTTTCAAAATGTTTTTGTTACAAGAATCAAAGATAATTAAAGGTAATAGAGGTGCACAAAAATAAACGAAGTGATATCATGAACAATTATGAATAGTCATAAGGATATGTAACACAAGTAAAGGAAGAAATACAATGACAATGGATTAAGGCCAAGGTAAAGATAATAATAGGACGTACTTGTTTTGTACGCACATTTCTGGCTTTAGCTCATGACTGGTAAGAGCTTTTGCTATTTC
The DNA here is from genome assembly GCF_000699445.3 of Schistosoma haematobium. Classification (NCBI taxonomy): domain Eukaryota; kingdom Metazoa; phylum Platyhelminthes; class Trematoda; order Strigeidida; family Schistosomatidae; genus Schistosoma; species Schistosoma haematobium. Next base: position 79,741,361 of record NC_067195.1, read on the forward strand.
AAGGAGTTGGATACGAAGAAATCTAGGTAAATTTGGATGAATCGTATACACAACCTTTAAGTCAACCTATGGATCAGTAGAATGATCAGGGCCGATTAGATGTTCAAGAATGTAACTTCTAACTCCTTTCCTATCACTCTTGTAGAACCACAGTGAGAAATGTTCTCGTATCTGAGTTGAAAGCGAGCACTAGCTTCGGCCAATGTACCGTGCAGGTGGACTGGTGATAGCTGTACATGAAAACCCTTAGCTTATTGTTTCCAATTATCGCTTTGGTTTATTAAAACCATTCAATTAGTTGAAATTTTATGTTCATTACTATTCTTCAATTAGTTTTAGATTGGTGAAGGATTAAAATCAATTGTAATATCAAACGATTTCATTTTCTTTCCAACAACTTTACAAAACTTTTCTAAAACTATGATGATTTTAGTTGTATACGCTTTATTTAAAGTGAATAGTTTGGACTAGAAGCCTTTAACTGTTCACCCATTACTCTGGTTTAAATATAGTTATTAAACTATTAAATGCGTTAATTCTGTTGACACCTCTGATTTTCAATTCTTCGTATCCAATTAAATAAACTTCGTGAGGGAATTCTTGGAGTTCTAGTGAGAAGCCGTGACCAGTGGAGTTAATCCATGTCGGGTAGAGAAAAGTATCTACCTCAGTACAATGGAAGTTGGTCGCGCGATTTCGTAGATTGGTTGATGTTAGACACTATCACCACTGAACACCGGCTCAGTGGTCCAGTAGGTTAAGCATCGCGCGCGAGACTGAAGGCCCTGGATTGTGTATGCACACTGCTGAGGAGTCCCACAATGGGATGAAACGGCTTTCTAGTGCTTCCGGGTTTCCAAAGGTGGTGGTTTAACATCAATCGGTTCATGATCTCAATCAAAAACTTAATAATCTCCACAACCTCTAAACTAGTAAATTATGTGTATTACATCCTACTACTCAATAGAGTTTTAGTAACACGTTTTATTTTCACTTATTTGGGGATCATATAGCGAATTGTTTTTTTTTTTGTTTGCGTATTGCATTTATATTCAAATTTATAGTCATCAGTTTCTTTTTTTATGATCACTTTGAGTTTTTAGCAATTACTCCGCCTTTTAGTAGCTTCATTGGACTTTTGTTTAATTGTAACGACTCTGATATGTTATGCTCTTTGTCTCTTTTTAAAATACGTGACTACCATTTTGATTTTAGGCACAGTTGATAATTATTATATTTTGTAAACAGTTTTCGAACTGAGAATTGTAATTATTTTCATCATATGTTTTACAAACAAAATTGTTCCTTTGATTTCCAGATTCTCACACGTAACTCAGCTGTTTAATCAGACTGTACCATAGTTACCTAAATGCCTGATCAGTCTAACGTACATTTATCACCCTAAATATTTTTTTCATGATTTATATCACTGATTGATTTAGTGAGACAATCACTGAAAATGAGAAAGCGATTGAATCTATTTCTTCCTATCATGGGACTCGTCAGTATTGAGCTTTGGACATAGGACCTTCAGTCTTAGTGTGAACACCTAATCTCCACATAAATGACCTGGAATCCAATTATGTACGTGGCTAACTTCAACCAACCAGTAATACTGTTGGAACACCTCCAATGGTTTATGGTGGATAACTATCTTGCACCCGACTTCGTTGAACCCCACTAGTTACGGCTTTTCATTAAAACCCTAGAAATAGAATGTAGAAGTTCGTTAATAGTGAGCACATGATTATGATCAATATGGGGGGTTAGTAGAGACTCAGGTATTTTCTTGGTTTATTAATCCTACCCAAAGTGTTATTATTAAAGGGAAATAAATAAAACATAGATTAAATCTATACCTCACGATTGTTTATTATCATTCAGCAAATTTATGAACATGAAATATATTTAATACTCTCTAAAGGTATAGAGATGAAAATAGGTTAAACTACCAAAACGACGACGGCTCATAAGTTGAATCTGAGATTTTATTATCGAGTCAGAATGTAGTTATGTACAAAAGCTTTCATGGCTATATACGAAGGTTTAATAAAGCATTGACTATACGGAAACTGAAACCCTCTTTATGTGTTCAAAGTCGATTTGTTCTTACACTTAACCTATCCTAGTAATACTGATTTATTATCCAGCATGGTTGTTCACATTGTTTTTGTGTACTTTATTATCTTTGTTTCGACTTACCTTTTAATTTGTCTAGTTGACCTTTTATTTTTCATATAAAATGTCTTAACAAGTAAATTATGTATGATCAGATTGTTCGAAATGTATTACGCAAATATATCACATAATTCTATCTTATTTCATCACTATATCCTATTAATTCAAAATGATTACCTGCTTCGGTTTGGGCACCCGGGCAATATCACAGCCCTCACACACATCAAATGAGATTTGTGTGGCGCATATATGTATTTCGTGCCTCTTTGTACCAATATCTATGTGTTAAAATAAATAAATTCAAAATGATTACAACAGGGAACTATGTGTATGAAATTTCTCAAAATGCGTCTCCCTGCACAGTCATTCAAGTCACTGAATCGCCTAGTGACAATACGCTGCAGAATATCGAGAGAAATTACCCGACTTAAGTTTTTTGATGAATGTCTCAAGTCATGCCGTTTCCCACGTCAATTCTTAAAATGTTTGCGCTCATGTAAACTTCCACCTCCTCTTAAAAACCTTCGACGCATCACAAAATCTCACATAGAATCTACAAAGTTACTGGTTGAACGTTTGAGGACAGAAACTAATGCCTTTGATGAATTAGTTAACGGTATGAGTATCGTATGTCGCATAAAATTTATCAATTTTATCCAAGCATTGCAAAACAAAATAAGCAAGAACTTCCTCGTAACTTTGTCCAAGACTCTATCAAAGGAACAACTTTGTTTTGGCTTCCCAGAAAACCCTGAAAATTCCCTCTACAATCTGTCAACAGTGAATTTAAATCAGATAGAAACAGAAGCCTTGTCTCTTGGATTTAAATTTCATATCCCCAAAACACATGCCGAAAGAATCGACACAGAAACTCAATTTGAGAATTTATTTGATCAAATTAAAGAGTTGCACCCAGTTAGCGAAGAAAAGAAAGGCTGGTTTAAATCTAAACTAGTCGATATCGCAAACCAATACCTCGTCTCACCCACACCGCAATCTAAGCTTTTATCCAAAGAACACCTAACAGCATTACGAAATATTAAACGAAATGATGATATAATGATATTACGGTCAGATAAAGGTTCAAGTGTTGTCCTAATGAACACAACAGATTATGTCTCTAAGATGAATTCCATTTTGAGTGACCACACGAGATTCAAGTTGGAAAAAAGTAACAATGACTTAACTGACTCCACCGAGAAAAGAATCACGAAAGTACTCAGAGACCTACTGAGAAAGAAGATGATCGACAATTCTACTTACAATAACTTACGACCTCGTGGGTCTCGTTTGCCCCACATGTATAGTCTACCGAAAATACATAAACAAGATAATCCTCTTAGACCTATTATGTCAATGGTCAATTCACCATACCACAAAGTTGCAAGATGGCTGGCAGATAAATTAGAACCACTTCGTCAACGATTAGCCACTTATACACTGAAGGATTCATTTGTATTTGCTGATAGCATGAATCACATGAATATTGCTGGTAAGTTTATGGTTTCGTTTGATGTGACATCATTGTTTACAAAAATACCACTTCTTGAAACCATAGACATAATTTGTCAACATCCTGATATCCTACCTCTACCAGCAATAGAATTCAAACGTCTATTACTCTTGTGTACAAAAGATGTTCAGTTCCAGTTCAACAATACTATATACCGACAAACCGATGGTGTAGCAATGGGAAGTCCGTTAGGCCCCGTCCTAGCAGACATTTTCATGGCTAACCTCGAAAGAACCAAGCTCAAAGGAGCGATTGATGAAATGATGTATTATTCGAGGTATGTTGATGATACATTCATCTTATGTAATAATCAACAACATGCAACAAATCTGTTAAAGTTTTTCAATGAAGCTCATCCAAATATTCATTTCACTATGGAACATGAAAAAGAAAACATGTTCCATTTCCTCGATATAGCGATAAAATGAAGAAAGGATGGCACAGTTCAACGTTCAGTTTATAAGAAAGACACATGGAATGGTAGTTATCTCAATTTCAACAGCTTTTGTCCAATCAATTATAAAAAGGCGCTTGTCAAAACACTGTTTCATAGAACAGAAAGAATATGCACTGCCGATACAATAGAAGAGGAAATTATGAATGTTAAAAAGCGTTTAAGAAATAACGGATACCCATAGAAATTCATTGAGAAATATGGAAAACGTGAAGATAAAATACCCAAAGAAACTACAGTAAATAAAAAACCTGTTTTTATTCAACTCAAGTTCAAAGGCGATAATGTCACAGGGTCAATCAATATGAGACTAAAAACTGCACTGACAAAAACATATCCTGCAGCTAAATTGATTGTCCTGTCCAAAACGACATGTTCTTTGACACAATCAAAGGTCGACAGGTATCCCTTTCATGTTACCACCAACTGTGTATACAAATTTACATGTATCTGCCAAAGCAGTTACATTGGTAGAACAGAAAGGAGAGCCTACGTCCGATTCAAAGAACATATTCCGAACAGTTTGAGATCAAACGGACTAAAAGCATTCAGCAGTGCTATCGCAAGACATCTCCTTGACACAGGACACGAAGTCGATACACTGAAGTACTTCAAAGTGATTAACAAACAATCAAATTCAAACCTTTTGAAATTCGCGGAAGCAATAGCAATCAAACGTTTAAATCCAGATCTTTGTATACAAAAAGAAACAGTAATAAATCTTTCTTTGCCCTGGTAACATTCACCCCACCCCCTTTTATTTTATTTATTTTTATTACGTCATTTCAACTCTTTCTGAATTTTATAATTACATCACTCATAACTGACCAATTTCAATTCATATCTCTCTTTATTAACATTAATCTATTTTCAGTTACTTCATTACATAGTCGTCTAATGTGTTTTAATTCCATGATTTCTAATCACTATTTCAATTTTCTGGAACCTTCCCTCCCAAACTCTATATATTCGAAACAAAAATGTTATGACCTCATTAACTCTAACGAAATCTTTACCACATTATGTTACATATATTCATCCTTAATCACACTCTTATGTATAAATATGTCAATATCTATAATAACGTTGAATTTCAAATATTTTAGGTTGTAAGCAGCTGATGAGAACCTAACGAAATAAAATGAATTCATATTATTCTGCACCAACCTTTGTTCTTACTCTCTTTATAACAGTCAATGTGCTCACTTAGTCAAATTTAAGCTAATATATTTTTTTAATTCTTTCAGAAGGGGTTTTATGGAGATTGTAGTAAATTCAATAGTTGAGATCATGACTAGTTACTAAAACTATCTGTCGCCAGACATAATAATTACCGGTTATTAAAGTTTAGTTTAAAATGACTTACCCTTCATGAATCGTAATTGCATTATTGTTAATGGAATTTACCATTTACATAGATCCCCCATATATAGAATGAATATAATATTGTTGAACAGATAACTCTATCGTAATAATGGATAATTTCACTTCGAAGAATATTTTATTTAGCGAGCTTCGCGATTTCTGGCATGAGTGCAAACGTAAAATAAGTATTATAATAAACTTCGTCTCTATTTTAGTCATAGTGAAAATTTTCATTTACAAGTCGTGCTTAGTTTATTAAACATGTTTTATGCTACTCATGAACGTACAAGTAGTATAACTGAGTTCAAAACTTATTAAGTAATAGTGTAGTTGAACATGACAATAAAATCGTTTCAATATGTAACGAGAACTTATATACATTTTTCATACAACGACCTCTAAAAAATAAGATAAATCTTAGTACATCAGTTACTGGATACCATCCAATCACAATCCAAGAGAACAACAAAAACGAACTTTCTTTTTTGGAGAATTTTCATCATTGAACATAACAAACTCAATGATAATTAATAAAATTTCTCATCATCAACTTGACTGGCTTGAAAAACATTCTCATTCCTTGGTCAATGATTAATCAATACAATACATAACAGAAGCTATAAAGATCCGAGTTAACAATTTAAGTCTTTGTGTTCATGAGAAATTCGTAAAACCCTTGTCTATTTCTTGGCCGAACTAACCTTAATGAACGATTTTAGTTATCATTGTTTTCCATAATTTCTCTCCGGTTATTCTTTTTCACTCCTCTTTTCCATATACACGCTTCACCATCCAACTACCTGAATAATATAGTAACTTCATTAGTTGAATTCATGAGTCGATGTACGTTAGACAAACACTGACAACTTGGAGGCACTGGATGGCAGTTTGGTCCTAGTATAGACTTCTAGTGAGAAGCCGTGACCAATAAAGTCCAATCCATATCGAATAGAAACTGCTATCGAACTCATATAATTTTTATTTTTTAAGGTTTTACTTAATAAATAAATCATTGTTAATGTCTTTTACCAGGAGTACTTCGAACAAGATCATCGTAGAACGAAATCAAAGTTTAAAGTTTGAATGAAACTATGCTGAAAATTATTTACTTGTTTAAGATCCAACTAAGTTATAGTACCAACTATCACAATTTAAAAATATTTGAGTCGTTTAACATACTTTCACATATATCCTGTTCATAAAACTTATTACATGTAGCAAAAATTCAATCAAACATTTATCCACTTGATGTTGTTTACATATATATTCCCATTGGTGTTTAGGACTGAAATTGATCAGTCTCTTATTGACATATGTACATCCTGTGAAGATTGCCTCGATATTGCCTTAATTCACAAGCATTATGAACAAAGGTGGATAGTAGCTAACAGTGGAATCCAGGACCTGCGTTCCGTCCCATTTGAGACTCGTCAACTAGATGTACCTGTATCCCAGAGTTGATATTCACTCTGGCATTTAAACTAGATACTGTTTACTTTAAACGTTATCGCGTTATCCACTTTACTACTGAGTCCTTATTCATAATATCTAAATATACAAATGAAAAAAAGTAATTATATGAAATAATAAGAACTGTTGTTGTAAATTAAGTGATTCAATTAAAATAAAATGACATGTCGACATTTTGATAAGAATTTAAATATAAATTGAAAAAAATAATAATAAAGGTTAAATCTTGTTTTCTTTTTATGTCTGATTTTCTATATTTTCAATTTATGATAACAACTACAGAGAAATTTGCATTTCATCTTCTTATTTTTCGGATAACCTTCTTGATATTAAATGTTATGGTACATTGACAATGAATAAATTCATATATATATATATATATATATATATGCATTTTGAAAATAAACTATTAATTGAATATTCTTGTATTAAACACAATAATCTTTTGACTGAGATCATGAACCGATTGATGTTAGACAACCGTTGGAAACCTGGAAGCACCGGACGGCTGTTTCGTCCCATTATGGGACTTTCCAGCAGTGTGAATCCACGATCTCGCTCTCGGGATTCGAACCCAGGGCATTCAGCCTCGCGCGCGAACGTTTAATCTGCTTGGTCACTGAGCCGGCATCCATTGGTGTTAGTGTCCAACACCAAACAATTCACGGAATTGCGCGACCATCTCCCATTGTACTGAGGTAGATACCTGTCTCTACCAGTAGGTTAGGCGTTCGCGCGCGAGGCTGAATGCCCTGGGTTCGAATCCCGAGAGCGGGATCGTGGATGTACACTGCTGGAAAGTCCCATAACGGGATAAAAGAGCCGTCCGGTGCTTCCAGGTTTCCAACGGTTGTCTAACATCAATCGGCTCATGTTATCAATCAAAAACTTAATAATCTCCACAACCCCTATACTGGCATTACTTTATTTTATTTTCTACTGAAATAAAAATAAAAACAAAACATTTTACGAATTACCCCTCATATTCGACGAACCATAGTGTCCAAGTAAAAACATGTTGAACAGTATAAAGGAATTCATTAATGTCTAAAGTTTTTATAATCCTACTCTGTTAGACCCATGAACAAATCTCTTATCTGTAACTAACGAACAAGTTATGTACTAACCGATCAATTTGTTGTATCTTTTTATGCATTAATAACTCGCACTTTTTTCTAATAAACCTATATATGGTAAGAAAATGTAATAACGTAAAACTAAATTTCGCACTAAATTTAAAAACCATATTAAACTTGAAAGAAACTAGTTTTAACATAAAAACAAAAACAATTTTGAAATTTCTCTTTTTAGTAGTCATCGTTATGTTTTATATAAGAAGCCATAAAATTACATCAGGATAACTTTCTGTTATGTTGTCGAAGTTGAATCAGAAATATTTTCTATTCATTTAGTATTGTTTGTTTGAATCTTCCCATTGATGTTGTTGGGAACGTTATATCCCCAAAACTCATATTTTGTAATTTTATCATTGTGGAGCTTGTATGCAGATGTATGCTTGGGCATTACTTACTACCCACACATATAGTCGATTGACGAACTTATCGATTAAATGTTTAAAAACGTCCATGGCAATATCGATTATATATATTTGTATATATATGCTTGATTTGTGTGCCTGATGGACCTGGTATTTCTGGTTGTCTGTAGAATACACTTTCTACATCTTACCAAGACTTCTGGATCGAGTTAGCTGAGTCGGGGACAACGGACCAGTATAGTCTATCGAGTCTCTGGTTGCTTGATTCTTCGTTCCGTTCCGAGTAAGACGAACCAGTAGTAGCATTCAAGCTTAACAAACATAACAGATGTTTAGGACTGTAATTAACCAATTTGTTATCCGCATATGTGCTACCGGTGACAATTGCCTCGGTATTACCTTAAGTCACAGGCATTATAAGCGAAAGTAAATAGTGGCTAGTAGTGGAATCCAGGACGCGCGTTTCGTCCACTTAGCTACTGCACCCTGATAGTCACTTGCTTGCGTAGTAGGGTGAAGTTTGAGTTCATTTTATATTGTTTGTTTGAATCTTCCCATTGATGTTTAGGACTGCAATTGATCAGTCCGTTGTCGACATATATGCATCCTGTGCAGATTGCTTTGATATAGCCTTAAGTCTCGGAGTGAACATCAGCTCTAAGATACTAGTTCATCCAGATAACGAGTCCCAAACAAGATGAAACGCAAGTCCTGGATTCCACTGCTAGCCACCATCATTCTATTTTATAATATTTTCTATTCAATTGTAAATTGCTGTTTTACTACGAAGATTTTTTCAGTCAGTATCACTAGCATATACTACAAATCAAAGATATATTTGTATATATCGTTCTCATGTTAAATTTTCTGGTTTCTCTGACACTGCAAACAAAGGTGTAGATATTTATTAGGAGTTGACAAACTTATTGATCAGCACTCGTTAATATCATTTGATTCTTGAACTAACCAAATTATTACACGATCAAATTTCTTTTTCATTAAGAGATTTTTATTAGACTTTACATTTTCTTACCATATATAGGTATATTAGAAAAAAATGCGAGTTATTAATGCATAAAAAGATACAACAAATTGATCGGTTGGTTCATAACGTGTTTGTTAGTTACAGATAAGAGATTTATTCATGGATCTAACAGAGTAAGATTGTAAAAACTTTAGACATTAATGAATTCCTTTATACTGTTCAACATGTTTTTACTTGGACATTAAGGTTTGTCGAATATGAGAGGTTATTTATAAAATAGCATCGTTTTCAATAAAATCGTTTTCACTTTTTTTAATCACAATAGATTGATCCCCAAGTGGTGATCAATGTCATGTGTTTCAAGTCCTTCTCAGTGCATATCGAATGCTACCGACCAAATTGCAATGTGGCCACTAGTCTTGGTGACTCGACATTGAGTGCACTATGTTGAGATTAGATGGTGGTTGGAGGTAGTCGAGGGGAAACCCTGGACCTGGGTTTCGTGCTACTCGGCACTCGTTATCAGGGTGTACCTGCAATCTTAAGGGTTCTGGTGCCCCCTGACGGATTCGATCCCGTGTCACTCAGCTTCACAGTCAGAGACGTTACCACTAGGCCATCTGTGACGTGACCGACCTCCTGTAGGACTGAGATGTAATCACAATTGATTGATCATTGGGTGGCGATCAATGCCATGTGTGTCAAGTCTTTCTTAGTGCAGATCGAATGTTTTCTAAAAAGAGTTACATATTACATAACATCGATCTATTTAAAATAATTGTTTCTCATATTAACTGTGATCATACGCCTTAATCAATAAATTAACATTACTTAACTACAATTAATTATAATGAATAACACAAGTGAATAAAATGTGATTTAAATGATATTCATTGACACGTTACTTATTCGTTGCATCAATTTACAATATGACTAATTATTCAATGTTATTTATTAAAAAGAATTTTAAAGAAAATCCGTTCAAAGTGCGTGTGTGTGTGTATGGTTTTTTTCAAGTAGCAGATGACAACAATATTACCGATCGATTTCGGTACATCGATCAGCAGCGTTGACTGAACAAAATGATCTTTAAGCGAAACAAAGGTTCTTAATTTTTTATTTACTAAAAAAGATGGTATGATTTGGATAACTTAACAGTTCAGGTACAACTGGCTGATGTGTTACAACGAAAAGAATATTAAATAGAGCAAGAACAAACATTGATGCAGAATAGTATGAATTCATATTATTTCGAGGTTTCTCGTCAGCTGCTTACAAACCAAAATTGTGATAGAATTTTTACATGGAGATAGTGTGAAACAATTGACATAAATGAGTGTAAATAACTGGATTACAATAATAACTATATATATATATGCTAGAAACAGGTCAGAGGTCAAAAGAGGGGGGTTAATCCAGGGTGGGTGGTGTAATAATTTAGTGAAGTTCACAAATTGTGTGATAATTGTAGAGATTAATGGAATTAAATAATGATAAGGTAGATTACATAATAATAATTAAATAGGGTTTGGAAAGTTAAGATGATTTAAGAGGATCAGGTGATGGAAATGTGTGAATAAAATTTATTTAAAAAATTAGGTAATAGGGGGTATAAATTATCTCAGAATAAGTAAAGGAATAAAATAACCAAAAACACAAAACAAACAGAAACAAAAAGATTACCAGGGTAGTGATAAGTTTATTAAAGTCTCTTTTTGGATGCATAAGTCCGGTTTCAGTTTCTTAATTGCAATGGATTCAGCGAAGCGGAGAGTGGTAGTAGTTTTTTGTCTATTGATGATTTTAAACGCGCGCATAATATCGACGGTATGCCCGGTGTCAAGTAGATGCCGAGCTATTGCACTGTTAAAAGCTTTAGTCCCTCGCAGCGTCAAGTTCTTCGGAATATGCTCAGAGATGCGAACCTGTACTCTTCTCTCAGTTCTTCCAATGTATGTGCTACGGCACGTACATGTGAATTGGTAAATGCAGAATATTTAAATTGAAACATATTTTATACACATTACTGAATCGAATAGCCTAGTGACTAAATTGTAACACAATCAACAGAATTTGTTGATCATTAAGATTTAAAAAAGATGGCATTGGTAACTATTCTGTGATCAGTCAGTGAAAATACTGTCTAATGTTCCTTGTATTTCAGTCATTTGATATATTATCAAATGTTAAAAACATTAGTGGAACCTAAACAATTTAACTGTGATTTGCTTACTTATGAAACTGTTTACTCATACTTCATTTAACATTTTATCCGGTTTCGTTAATCTAGATTGAGATCATGAATCGATCAGTGTTAGACCACCATTGAAAACCTGGAAACACTACACGACCATTTCGTCTTATAATGAGATTCCTCGGAAGTGAGCATCAACGATCACGCACTCGGGATTCGAACCCAGGACCTTTGGTTTCGCTCGCGAGTGCTTAACCTCCAGAACACTGAGCTGGTATTTAATAGGATTAATGTCTAACTTCAATTTAATCTGACCAAATTCATAAATTGTGGTGGAATAAACCATAATTTTGATAGAAAACTGTGAAATCCTATGATAATCAAGGCATCAATACTTGTTTTTATTAATATATGGTAAGAATTATTGCAATGTTTACACAGTTGAAATTGGTTACTTGTATAAAAATTTTATAAATATGAGAAAGGTTCAAACTATATATTAATGCAATTTTTCGGTACATAGGAAATAAACATTCTCAAATGAAGTATAAATTCATCCCATGCAAAAGAACAGGGAGGGAAATTCAATGTATGAGATCGTTTATGCGTTTTCAACAGTGAACAATTACAATTCACGATGAAATTACAGATTGTAAACTGTCACTAGTTCATCTACGAGTCCTATTTAGTGAAATCACATTGAAATTATGAAATGTGATCACCTTATTTGGTCAGTAAAATTAAGCAAATATGCACTAGATACTCTTAGTATATAACTTGCATCACTAATCAATATAAGTTGATTCTGAGGTTAAATGATTTAAAGGAGACGAAAGAAAATTGTTGGAGATAACGAATGATCATCGTTGTATATAATTATAATTAGTAGAATTTCGTACACTAACTGGTAATTCTCACAACTGTTCAATGCGTACTTCAAAAACTACAAATCAATCAGTAATTAGGTTAGAAAGAAAGCAGTGAGTAAAATTTGGGGTGTTGCAGTGGGAATTCAAATCAGGCTCACAACAATCTATAAAGCAGTCGGCGTTATACACAAATATCACAGAAACATAATAGATAACTCTCAATTTTGAAACACCCGTCGATGCTTCTAGGTTTTCGAACCCACTATCCCGAAAGGGCGTGCACATAGAGGGTCCACCTAACGGAGTTGGAAAACCCTGATTCCAAATCAATGGTGCACATAGGCTCCAGAATCCTGAAGGAACAAATGGCGTATGAACCAATCATTGGTTAACATCTACTGTGGAACTGCATCTCCTTACGTTGCTTCATTGCTTTGTGGATCAGACCTTCAGGTCGAAGGCTCCGGGTGTGGCCCCCTAATAAAACCAGCTGCATGGGTTTTGGCACCCGGGTAATATCATAGACCACACACAAATCAAGTGACTTGTCTGGCACATATGTATTAGGTACCTTTTTATATGTTCAAACAGTGTATAAATGATAACATATCCACCACTTAATCTGCAACACCTGAATATTAGATTAAATAGACAGTTTCTTGAGTTATTATTCACTGTTTGCTGCTTGTTATCAGTCATTTCACATAAGCATTTCAATTTGTTACGACAATGTAAGATTTCAAGTGATCTGTAAATATGATTTTATGACTAACCGTTTGGTTTTTATTGTGAGGCAACTTACAGCACTAATTTAGAATTTTAGATAAGAACTCTTGAACACTACCGACTGGTATTGACTAGATAAGATTTAAAATAACATCTATTGACTCCAAGGCAAAGAGTCAATAAGAGTGTTATTAATTAGTTGCTTTTCATCATAGACTTGATTGATGTCATAAACTATATCTTCTCACTAACTTCTCATTCATTTTGTAACATCTTAGGGCATCAGATTTATGCTTCATGTATACACTAATTCGACATTTTTGTCATATGAGATTTTAAAGTAGGTCATGTCCAAATTAATCTCTTACAATGAGAGAAATCTCATCTAATACTTAAGACAGTTTCATCATTACTGTAGTAAGACGATAGGTTGACATTAGTTCAACCTAATCAAATAAATTTCATAGTGATTGGGAATCATATTCTATAAGATTAGTATAAAGAATTTGTTATTTATTGAAACCAGATTTAAAACGTGTATTAATGTTGTAATACAATGCGATTTTTATCTGATATTACGTCCGTTTGAGATTCAGCACGAAAACTGGGCAGTATAGCAATCACGGCAGAGCACATCCACGATCTCGCGCGTGTGGCTCGAACCCAGGATCCTCCTTGTTAATCGATGATGCAGCTGACCAGATACGTGGAGGATTATACATCTTCCAGAGTTTCGCACTCAAGGGTGATTGGGTTGGTGTTCTCCGTGTTGTATTTGAAAATCTTGCCTTTTCCTCTGTATATATTGAGGCCTACTGATGCAGAGGCTGCTGCTGCTACACTAGTTGTCTTCATCTACATTTGTTCGTGTGTATGGTATAGGAGAGCTAGATCATCCGTGAAGTCCAAATCGTCTAATTGGCTCTGAGCTGTACATTGTATTCCATGTTTTCCCGCATAACCAATTAACTGGAACAGCAAAAATAACAAACATCCATCCATTTATTTTTATTTTGTTTACTTATCTCTATTTTATGCATGCTGCGACATATTTAGTTCATATCATATATAAAAATTACATGTTTTCTTTAAAAATCCACCGATCAGAGACGATTAGTAGCGAATGAAATTTCTTCTCACACCTCAGATCCACTTACGAATACACATCATCTGTTATCTTAACACATTTCTCGTTACATACCACATGTCTCAAACACCTACTTTAAACATTATTAACATGATTGGATATACCTATTTATATCCAATAATTTTGATGTTCAGTTATATTCCCTTGGGAAAAAGCTTGAACCAGATTGCCGAGCAAAACATTGGATTTACTTCAAATTCATTCGCTGAGATTTCATAAATACATTCTTCCTTCTTAAAATCATATCTAATTATAAAGATTTGCTGGTAACAATAGTTTTCCAACAATGTTTCATAGTGAAATATTTCTTCGACATAAATAAAATATCAGAAGGGATTTTGTGGAGATTTTAGTAATTTCAATAGTTGAAATCATGAGTCAATTGAAGTTAGACCACCATGGAAAACATGGAAGCACTGGACGGCCGTTTCGTTCTAGTATGGGACTCCTCAGCAGTGCACATCCACGATCCCCCCGCGACACAGGGCCTACCAGTCTCGCGCGCGAGCGCTTGACCATTAGACCACTGTTCCGGCATTCAACGGTGTTAATGTCTAACTTCAAACAATCCACAAAATCGCGCCATCGTCCACGATTGTCTTCAATGAGCTGATATCTCACAACAGACCTAGTTGAACTCCACTGGTCTAGCTCCAAATGGCTCATGATTTCAACTAGTGAAATTTATAAAATCTCCAAAAAACTCCTTCTGATAATAATCATCTGCTCACTAGTGACTAACTTCAAGAGGCGTTTCCTGGAGTTCTAGTGTGAAGCCGTGACCAATGGAGTTCAACCAGGTCTGTTGTGAGATATCAGCTCATTGAAGACAATCGTGGACGATGGCGCGATTTTGTGGATTGTTTGAAGTTAGACATTAACACCGTTGAATGCCGGAACAGTGGTCTAATGGTCAAGCGCTCGCGCGCGAGACTGGTAGGCCCTGTGTTCAAATCTCGCGGGGGGATCGTGGATGTGCACTGCTGAGGAGTCCCATACTAGAACGAAACGGCCGTCCAGTGCTTCCAGGTTTTCCATAGTGACCTAGCTTCAACTGACTCATGATTTCAATTTATGAAATAAATAAAATATTTTGAAAAAAATGCGTATATCTATTACGCAACATGTCATGATATTTTCGGCATTTATCAGTAATAACGTTCATATTTTATACGTTTGTATAAAGCAGTATTTGATATGATGTCATCGTTATGCTAATTGTTTAATAATTAGCAGAATAAAATGAATAACATTTAAGGTTAATCGTATTTAGAAATGAATTCATAATATGAAAGAAAACTAATTGTTTTTAACAGAGATCATTTTTAAATATACATGCCATGACTTTACATAATGAACTGGCTTTAGTTAAACAATCATTCAAAAACCAAGGACTAATGAATAACAACAGGTTAAATTAGGAAAGTAAACAATACAATACACTCTCATTTAGTCTAAACAGATCATACTTCTATTCATTATGGAAGTAATTTTGATTGAGATCATAAATCGTTCAGTGTTAGAAAACCATCAAAAATCTGGGGGCACTGAACGGTTGTTTCATCCTAAAATTGGACTCCTTATCAGTGTATATCCATGATCTCGCATCCAATTGCCTTTTAAAATCTGTTAGACTCAAAGCCATTCAAACCTCAGGAGAAATAATTATTCGGCTGTTACAAAAAACATTATCTAATGTGAGGACTACTGTATTACTTACAATTTGACTGACATTTCAGAATACAACTTCCTAGTAGAACTAGGTGAATTCATCAATCACATTAATCATCAAACAGTGTCCATAATGATTAATTTAATTGGATAATTACTTTTTGTATCAGTTAATTATATTTTCTAATAAGAATTGTTATTACTTATTTACGCCTGTTACTCCTCGTCGAGGAGCATAGGACGCCCACCAGAACACTATATCCAACCCCGTCCTAGACAGTCCTTTCCAGATATTTCCAGTTGTTATTCATCATTTTCATGTCTGTTTCTATTTCCCAACGCAATGTGTTCTTTGGCCTTCCTCTTTTCCGCTTCCCTTCAGGATTCCAAGTTCTGATTGATAAGAATTAAATAATGTAATAGTGAAAATATTTTTCATGAATCGATTTATTCTTTCATACCATCATTCAAAAAGAACTTATTCACAGCTAATCTGTTATATTAAAATGAATAAGATCAAATATATTTTATACATTAAAACAATTTCATTAGATCATATTGATTGGATCCTTAAAAGTGTCATAAATTCTCATTATGTCTGTTATTAGTCTTTATCATTTAATCAATGTTTAATATTGTGGAATACTGACTAGATCCAATACTTTATCGGATTTTCCGAAAGAAAAGAACAAAACAAATGAATCATTAAAGAAGAAACACGTGATGATACACTACATCATTATTATGCGTAGTTTGTAATTAGTCGAAATGAATGAATTTTTATTTATTCATGTTACTATGTGAAACCAAATAGTACAAATAAGAAATGTGGTTTAAATACCTTGCTAATTAGATCGTATGAATGTTTGCCGTCGAAATATACATCCTGACTATTCTCGTATATAATTATCGACCTAATCCGCGTTAGTGTATAACGGAATTAAATAAGTCAAATACGAGAATGGATGTTTGAATACGTATATTTTGTACGCCAGTTAATCTGAACAGATAACCAGAGAATCGCAGCGAATAAAGTGAAGAAGAGAGAGCAAAGTGAAACAAAAGGATGTGCAGTGGAGAAGGCGTGTGAATCAACTCCATTTAGCCAGGAGTTAATCAATATTTATAGTTACACAAAAATAAGCTGCAGACATTTGATGAATGGAATAAGAAGGGCACACATATACGCTTACATAAAAGTAGTCAAGAATGATCAGTGAATAATCAACAAGAATAGATAAATTGGCCTGTCCAGAAGTTAGAATAAGTTATATGGCCTTAACATAGTAACTGACGCTACACACTAAGATTTTGTTTGTGATTGTTTAAAACACAAAAAAATTCTCTAGAAAACTTGAATGCTAATTGTTAGTTACACATTATATTTTAGAACTAAATGAAGTTGAAAATGTGACTTTCAGATTTTGAATACACAGTATCATGATGTTATTCTCCTTGGGAGGTCTAAGTTTAAAGACGATATGAACCATGGTTGAATACTGCTGAAAAATTCAAACTTGAATGGTGAGCCAGTTCAAAGCACTTCTATTTCATCACACACTTTATTTATCACGACCATAGAATCCGATGATTTACAGAGTACTGTCTATTTACATATAAACTTTTCAAACCTAGCAAATTAAATACTGCTAATGAAAAACAGTTTATAATAGTATTCCAAAACTACGGATTTTATTTAAATTAAGGCCACTTTATACCAAATAGTACAACGATTGATGCATCATTAATCTACATATATTGTATTTTTTATTGGTACTTCTTTGAAAATCAAGATAAATAGAATACTTCTTTATTACGAGCTAAGATATTAGATCCTGAGTCATTCGTCAATTTTTCGTAGAAAGGCTACCTGACACAATATACACAAAGAGGAAAGCAAAATTCAACAATTGAATCGCACTTGATGGAGAAAATTTGGAAGATGTAAAAAATTTACATATCTGGTCAGTATCATTGATGAACACGGTGGATCTGATGCAGATGTGAAAGTGCGGATCGGAAAAGTAAGAGCAGCACATTTACAACTGAAGAACATCTGGGACTCGAAACAACTGTCTGTCAACAAACCAATACCAAGTTCAGAATTTTCAATACAAATGTCAACACAGTTCTACTGTACGTGGTGGAAATCTGGAGAACTACGAAAGTCATCATCCAGACGATACCGGTATATATTAACAGTTGTCTACACAAAATACTTCGAATCCGTTGACCAGACACTATCAGCAACAAACCTACTATGGGAGAGAACAAACCAGATCCCAGTGGAGGAAGAAATCAGGAAGAAGCGCTGGAAGTGGATAGGACACATATTGAGGAAAGCACCCAACTGCGTTACAAGACAAGCCCTCACATAGAATCCTGAAGGTCAAAGGAAAAGAGGAAGACCAAAGAACACATTACGCCGGGAAATGGAGACATAGATGAGAAGAATGAACAAAAATTGGACAGAACTGGAAAGGAACGCCCAGGACAGAGTGGGTTGGAGAATGGTGGTCTGTGGCCTATGCTTCGTTGGGAGTAACAGGCGTCAGTAAGTAATCCTTTATTTTCCTCACGATCTTGAATTCTAGTATTTTTTATGCATACCTTTCCACTCTGTCTTTTTGAGCCATATTCCGAATGTTTAGTCATTTCTTCAATCAATGATACTACACTAATTCATCTTATCTTTCTAACCAGATATGAAAACTTGGGCTAATGCACATCTACATCAAAACTAAATTGATTTCTATCTGTCTGTTATCTGTTTTTTAGTCAACATTTTCTAGATCACTGTAATGGGTAACGACATTATTATCACTGGTATTAAATAGCTAATAATAAAAAGTATCATCTGTGATTGTACAAAGAGAAAAATAAGGTGAACAATTACTCTTATACTTATATTCAATGAACATGAAGTAACTTGTATGGTTAATCTTGCCGTTTTAGGTTACATAGCAGACGATTGTAGTATATTGTATCAGAAAACTACGTTTTTACTGAAAAAAAATACATCATCAATTTGACCTCAATTTTGAATATTACTTTCTTTTAAAGAAAATCTAAAAAAGAACAAACTAGTATATTCAAACAACACTGCTCTGATCAATGTCAATAGTGATGTTCTGTTTAAAGAAGGGTTATTATTCAGTTCAAAATAATTATTTTGGTAATAAATGCTAGTGTTAGTACGGCTTCCCAGAACTACGACGGCGCCTTCAGAAATCCTGAAGGAGACGAAGTGTTTCCATCCAATCACAACATGATGAAGCTTTCTAGAATATCAATGTGGCATGCTTCTATTGTACAGTAGCATAACATGTCTCTTTGTGGATTGGTTGAATTATTATGTTGATATAATAAACGCTATTTTTCTGGTTAGAGTTTTTTTAGCGAGTTGTCTACGCATTATACTCAACATCCATTCGCCAGATACCATCAGCAACAGCCTTCTCTGGGAGAAAACAAACCAGCTTACATCTGAAGAAATAATTAGGAAAAGACGATGGAAATGGATAGGATATACATTACGGAAATCATCAAAGTGCATCACGAGGCAAGCCCTAACTTGGAATCGTGAGGGAAAATGGAAAAGTGGAGTGCCAAAGAACACATTACGTCGGTAAATAGAATCAGATATGAAAAAGATGAATAACAAATGGAAAAAGCTGGAAAGGATTGTCCAGGACAGGGTTGGATGGAGAATGCTGGTGAACGGCCTATGATCCTTCAAGAGGAGTAACAGGCGTAAGTAGGTATAACGAACGCTAATATCTATGAATGCCCATGACTTTCGGTACATTTTGTTTCTTATCCAAAAAGCATTTCTCCAGTCTTCTTCCGTCTTTTGATTTGCCACTGTGGGGGTTCTATACGCTCGACTGCTGTAATTGTATACCATGTCCTGTGTTAACCCAGTAACGAACTTAACAGCTAGTAAGAAGTGCAAATTATTTAACTAAAAAAAGAAAAGAAACTTCTAAATTACTTGATCCTTCCATTTCAAACTGTCATATTAAATTTACATTTCCCTAATAAATAAATTTAAATGTATACAATTCTGGATTGATCAACTGTTAAATGATAGTGATAGTATATTTTCATTTCTCTTAAATAATACGATTTGATTATTAGAAAAATCAATCAGTTGTTTTCATTTTTCAGAGCAATACCTTTGCTTTTCTTGATAATAAAACCTAATTGCAAAACTATGTATCGTTCTGAACTGTAGGTGAATGATATTGTTGTACACGAGACTATCAATAGAGACAATCAAATGTGTTAGAATATAGAATTACAGAATGTCTTAGTAAAATCTGAGAACCATACAATAAATACTTCATTTGCAAAATGTCAAATAATTGTCTCAGACTTCATTGTTCTTTCGTTTCCACACAAATCACTCTCTGTTCTCGTTTTCTTCTCTTCGATCTTCTGCCAGGTATTTCATTTTCGATTGGTGATACATACTATTTATATCTGTCGACATCAGAAGCACACATTACAATATGACAAGATAAAAGGGGAAAATTACATTGTTAATTCTTTGTGCTTTCTGTTCAACATTACTTCTTTTCTCTATTCAGTTTACTTATCAACGAATGCTATATTTTTATCAGAATGGGTTTTTTGAAGATTTTTAGAAATTTCACTGGTTGGAATCATGAATCAATTGAAGCTAGATCACCATGGAAAACCTGGAAGCACTGGATGGCCGTTTCGTCCTAGTATGGGACTCCTCAGCAGTGCGCATCTAAAAATCTCCACAAAACCCATTTTGATAATAATCACCTGCTCACTACAAACTTATGGCGATTCTCTTTGAGACGATGAGCAACTAGCAAAAGTTAACAGAAGATTTGGTGTAATGGCGGCTAGTTATTAAAAAAAAGCTCAAAATATCAATATATTGTAGGTGGATAGTTACTAACAATGTTGTTAAGTGTAAATTTCTAAACATAATTGGACTTTATTTTCAAAGTTTGCCTCATTTTTTATATCACTAATTAGAATACAGTTAATTATGTGTGCTACATTGAAAACATTATTGTAGATCTAACTAATACAATAAAATTATTATTTTCTTATACTAACAACTTATTGTTTCTTAGTGAATTTGTAAGTATTACGTTTGATAAATATCTTGATGTTATTAAAATCCTTGAGATAATTCATAGATTGTTAACTATAAACTTCTCAAACCCTTGAAAACAAATGAGATTTGAATCAGTAACCACTGAAGTATTCAGTTAGAATTTAACTAATTATAAATAATTTGCTACCAAAGCAGCTACATCGGCCGAACTGAAAGGAGAGCATATCTTAGATTTTTTGAACATGTTCCAAAAAGTCTTAGAACAAGGGACATAATCATCTGTTGAAATAGACAAAAGACAGATGAAATATCTAGATGTCAGGAACAAGTAGCCCAGATATTCAAGTAGGCCACCGATTCAGTTGTCATAAATATTTTGTTTATCTTAACCCTCATGGTATAAATTGTATCAGATATCGCATAGAGATAGGTATCTACCTCAGACAATAGATGATTGGTTGTGCAAGATTGTAGATCGATGGTAGTTAGACATTAACATCGTTGGTTGCCAGGTCAGTGGTCTACTGGGCAAGCGTTCGCGTGGGAGACCGAAGGTCCTGGGTTCGAGTCTCACGTGTGGGATTGTGGGTGCGCATTGCTGGGGAGTCTCATACTAGGACGACGCGGCCGTTTAGTGCTTCCAGGTTTTCAATGGTAGTCTAGCTTATATCAGCTCATGAATTCAACTATTAAAATAAGAGGTTGAAATATTTTTAAGCAACAATTATTGATAGTTTATTTGGGTTTCAGTTAGTAGCGGAATCCACAACTCACACTTCTCATACATTTGAAAATGCAAAACCTTGGAACAAAATATTGTATTGAGGCTACTCGCTCAGGATAGGCATCTGGTAATAGAGATTGATCATTTGTAGTGCTAAATATCAACAAGAGGGTATTACAAATCCAAACCAATAATCACTGTCCCAACAATTTTTCTCTATTAAAATTTTAGCAGACTAATATTTAATTTAATCATCTATCTATTACAAAGAATGAATTTTAGAGTTTCCATAATGAATGCATTTTGGTCCAGTCAAACAATAAAGAAGGCACTAATTAGTCGTATTAGTTGGTAAGTTTTCCTACTTTTTTATCTTTTAGTTAAACACAACCAGTTACAGTGAAAATAATAGATGTTAGGAGTATTATAAATAATATACTTGAAAACTTTTAAAGTTGACGACTAGCATAACTTCACTTCTATATCCTCACTTAATTAGTACGTTCACTAAGAATGAGTCCGCTTTACGTTAGTAATGCTAATAACGCTCAACCGATATGTTCATTAAGTATTCTGAAACTGATTGGCTCACGAAATCGCCTTCTGCCCCTCGCTTTAGTTTGTCCAGTCGGAGCACGAGAATGGCCAGATATTTACTCTGTGTATTTTATAACTCAGAACATACATGGTAATATGCTTCAATTAGAAGACCGCAACATACTATAAAAAGAGTAATTACAATCGATACATGACTAAGTTATTTGTGTTACAAACCCCAGTAACTGCAATATGATTAATTAATTGTGCTTTATAAAAGATGATTTGAATGAAGTAATGTAATATAATTATTTTTAAAACCAAATATTTAATCGATACACAAATATCTGTGTAATAATTCACCGTCGATCAGTAGTTATCAGAGTTTCATGCCTTTCACTTATTCATCCATATCTATCAAAGATAAATGGCAGTTAATCTCCAAAATTTCGGATGCCTTTTACGAAAAACTTTACTGAATTATGTAATACTTTTTCTTGAAAATTCCCCTCACTATAAATAAAAAATTAGTACACAAGATACTCAATGTCCGTTGATTGGATACCATCAACACCTGTAAGAGAGAATAAATCAGCGTCCATCCAATGAAGAAACTAGGAAAAGACGCTAAAAGTAGATAGGACATACATTACGGAAATCAACAAACTGCATCTAAAGGAATGTGCTAACTCAGAATCTTGAAGAGAAAAGATGAAGAACACATTGTATCAAGATTTGGAAGCAGATATGAAAAGGATAAATAACAACTGGAAACAACTAGGAAGGATTGCTTAGGACAGAGTTGGATGGAGAATGCTGGTGGATGGCCTATGATCTTCCACGAGGAGTAACAGGCGTAAGTAAGTAAGCAATAATAGAAACATAATTTGTAAGCACTAATGTGATTGTAACATAACCCAAGAAAATTTAAATTCATTTAGATTGAAATGACAATCATTGTCATTAAAATTTCAGTAATTCATTCTATTATTTTTGATAACTACATATTTATCAGTATAGATGTTTAGTGGCGATTAGTGAATGTTATTGATATCATGAATAGATATCCATTGAAACTAGAAGCTACAGTGAACATCAATGACTTGACTAATTGTCAGACATTGGACTTTCTTCTATTTTATTTCAATAGGTGTCCAACTTAGGCTGCTACTTAATAATACCGATGCTTTATACTTAATACAAATCTTAAAACGCATAATAGAACAAATATGATAAATTGTCATTTCTCTAAAGATTAATGATTCAAATCACAGAAGATATTATATGATTTCACTGAAATAACTATTTTATATCTTAGTGTTTAGTTTACTCTTCCTCTCTCTCTCTCTCTCTCTCACTCTCTCTCACAAACACGGTATCAATCACCACCATATTATACAATTGTAATAAAACTAAATACAAAACTATAACTTTCAAATCTAGTCTGACCTTTCTATATCATTACCTTGACTTAAAAACAGTATATGTATAATAAAGGAATTTTATAAAAACCAGCATTTTTTTATTATAGATCATAATGATCAGATCATTGTATTTATTCTTTTATATACTATCTTGTATGTTAAATCATGTTCATTTTAATGGATATCATTAAACTGTACATTCATACATAGAGATATATACCCATAGACAAGTAAACATTTAAACATCGATATATATGTTGAAAAACACGTATGTTACTTATTGAGTAACTCATTGATACACAGCAACATACATATACTCACATTGTATACAAGATGTTTAAATAGGTTATCATTATTATTATTAAGAAGAAGAAGAAAGGTATCTCACCAATCAAAGCTTAATAAATCATCTATAGTTATGATTTATATATATATATATATATATATATATATATATATACTTAAAAGATGAAATATTAATGTGATGAATGATAAATCAGATTTACTAAACATTTTACTATTTGCCAACACACAAAATAACTATAATATTCTGTCGGATTATTATTATTATTATCCTATCAGTCAATAGTAATACCATAGTGATTTTATACATATAAATTATCAATTTATAATAATGCCTGGAAGATTATTCAATCCAAATCATTTACATTTTCCATTACTTGCTTTATCAATTGGTTTATTAGGTTATGCATTAGCTACTGCGGATTGGCCATGTGGAAATTTATATACTCAATGTTTTAAAACTATACCGATTATTATTGTTCTTATATTATTATCTGCAGGTGTGGGTGGTTTAGGATTAATATTCCTTTGTGATTTATTTGGTGCTTGTAATAGTAAATGGATACCTGGGCCAGTATGTACAACAATTAAATTAATGATTTTATTTGTTTCAGCTAGTGCTGTATTAACAGGTAATTTATTATATACATATTGGAAATTACCATATTGGTCATATACTTTATCATTAATTGGTAGTGTAACAGCTTCACAAGTTGTTATATTAGCTATATTAAATAGTCGATGTTTAGCATCAAAATTATAGAATTTTTTGTGTATTTATGACATACTACTTATTTACTTATTTTCCTTTTTCGTATTATCTAATAAGATAATGAAGTCTTTCATTGTACCTACATATCTCTTTTTGTTCATACATAAAGGTAATCTGTTTAATTGTGATACAACAACTTAAAAGTTACCCTTTTTTATTTGTTAACTTCTTCATTTTCTCGTTTGTTTGTTTGTTTATTTTTCCCTACCTTTACTTATACGTGCCTTTTGTTCGGTTATGTTTTGTTTTGTTTTCTATTCATATCTGAAATTATGGATAAAATCCAAAATGGTTTTATCCTATAATTATATTGTTACATATCGATATCTGAGAGACTATTTCATCAGTTGAATTTCCTTAAATGTTTGTTTGTTTTCTTTCTTCTTCCTCTTCCTCTTCTTCTTGTTCTTCTCCTTCTTCTCTCAATGTAAATTGTCTTGAGATAGTGGAGATTTGTAGATCAAGTAGATGATTTTGACGGAGCTTTGTTCTCTGAGGTTAGACAAAAAAATCTCCATGTAAATTGTCTTCCAATTAAATTACTACATGAAATGAACTGTATAAAGTACATTAAAAGGCAATGAATATAACTTCATGTATATATACATATATACGTATATATGTCTTGATTAATTTTGTAAATTTCTAGTTTATTTCAAAGACAACTATTCATTTGAAAGTAATTCACAATGTCCAGTTATATATCAATTAATGTAAGTCTAATTAATTTATTAAATATTTTGATTTTCTAAATTGAAAATCGATAACTGATTACCTTTTTAAGTTCTTGTATCAACGACTTCGTAACAAAATGCAAAAGTCTTTTTTTTCTTTGAAGTATTGAGTTTCTTTGCTGTTTTTTTGTTGTTGTTGTTGTCAAGACAATTTATCCAATAATTTTTACAGTTCAAGTTTTCCTACTCGAATTAGTCTCATAAATAGATCTTTTACCTTATTTGTAAGGATTTACAGTATTTCATTAATAACATTTTAAACACTGTAATTGATCGGTCTGATTAGACACATGTGTATCGTAAGCGGATTGCTTAGATACCATAATATTGTTTCAGGTTTTATAAATAAATGGGTTGTGGTTAGTATTTGACTTCAGAATACATGTTTTATTCTTAACTGATCAGCTGAATATGATTGAATCTCACAGTTGATTTCCACACTAAGACTTGAATCTAATATTTTTCGATTTAAACATCAATATATTATTCTCTGGGTTACTGACGTCAAATGTGCGCTATTTTTGTTTAGTAATTGTTTCTATCTACTTGTAATAGTAAAAATGCTCATTGTTAAACTTTAATACAGTTTTACATCATTGGTTGTCAAATAATTACATGCATTCTTCAACTGTATCTTGTAAGTTGTTGTAATTTCACATTGGAATGAAGTTTCAAACAAGAATAAAACAGATGGCTAATGATTCTATGATACTGGATATGAAGATCACACATAAAAGTCACTAAATGATCATGATAATATCACAATATAAAGTAATTAAACCTATTTCTAGAATGTACCGTTTTATGCTGTTTGTCTGAGGAAATGAATTACTCTATTTCTTTTAGTAATTTTTATTGATAATTTCATGATACTAGAATAAGCAATAACGCCATTATCATGTTGATTGTAACAGTAAAATTAAGGGTTAGTCGTTATATACCCTAATGCATAACATTTCAGTAGTTCGAAATTAATCTCATTGGTAATCCCAATATTCACTTTTATATTGGGTAAGTTTAGATAGTAATTTTTAAGTTAGATATAACCATTATCGAATAGACAAAGCAAAGCGCATATTTACTCCAATATTCTCGTCATGAAAATTCCAAACTGGGACTTAATTTACATTTTTATCAGGTATTTTGGAAGCTTTTAAGATAAACCTGGTTTGAAAGATGCTTATCAACTTTACACAACTAGATAACCATAGGGTTGAATAACTAACCTTAAAATGGATTATCATTTATGAATAGAAATAAAGTGAATCCAGTAAGAAAATTTTTCTTTTCAAAGAAATCATTTACCCAAACAGTGCACTGCTAGAACGTTAGCACTCCATTAACTCAAGCCCGAACTTTAAGTACAACCTCTCATCCTTCGTTGGCCCTGCTTCCCCATTTTTTATTTTTATTATTATTGATTTTTAAATACGTGATTTGTAATTTTAAACTCTAGTCAGTTACTATTGCCCTTCAATCAAATTTTCTCAGTTATTATTCAGTTTTTATTATGACTTTTATGTTTGTCGTTTTACTTCATATATGTCAATTGGAAAATTATCTTTCATAATTCTAAACCGTAAATTATTTTCAGAAGAGTGTTTTGTGAATATTATGGTAATTTCATTGGTTGAAATCATGAGTCAATAAAAGCTAGATTACTACGGAAAACCTGGAAGCACTGGATGACCGTTTCATCCTAGTATGAGACTCCTCAACAGTGCGCATCCACGACATTGCCTCACGAGATTCGAACCCAGGACCTACTGGTCTCGCGCGTGAGCACTTAATCGCTAGACCACTGAGCCAACTGGCATCCGACGGTGTTAATGTCGAACTTCAACCAATCAACGAAATTGAGCCACCGTCCGTTATTTTCATCCTTATATTCTTCTCTTTCTCACTTACTTACGTCTGTTAACCCTTATGGAGGAGCCTAAGTCGCTCACCAGGATTCTCTATCTAACTCTGTCCTGAGATATTCTTCTCTTACCACCTGATTATTGCGTAACTTCACTTGATAGTACGGATCTCTAATCAATTTATGATGCAATCTTTTCTGTTCTTTTATAGACTTATATTTTCTATATAATTATAAGTACGGATGTACAGCTTAAGTAAATGATTTCGTTGAAAAAAAAGTTTTATCCCTAAATTCGAATCCGCCAGGGAGCACCATTTCCCTCAAGATTACAGGTAAACCTTGCTGACGAGTGCCAAGTAGCACGAAACCCGGGTCCAGGTTTTCCTGTTGACTACCTCCAACCACCATCTAATCTCAGTAAATGACTTCTACTTGATTACAATCATTTAGAAAAATTTCGTTTTGGTAATAGATCATTTCGTATTTCATAGCATACTCTTCAGGTTTTGTATCAATTTAATTATGCTTTTAAATACGGGTACATTCTATAATCACTATATATATATATATATATATATATATATATATATATATATAATTAGAATTTTGTAGTGTTAATAAACAGATGAAAACTAGATCACGCCATATTGAATAGGAGTCTAAATATGAAAAAAAGGTGTATAAAAGGGATGTGGATCTTTTTAAATAAAAAAACTAAGATATTTTGTACTTATGAAAGACTGTATTTATCTAATATTAATACAAGTATATATATATATATATATATATATATATATATATATATATATATATAGATAATTAATAAAATAAATCATACACACAATCACTTATTCAATCTAGTCTCTAGTTTAGATTATGATGTTTCAATGAACTTTGAGTTTGTAAATGTATTTCCTATTTATGTAATATAAAATGTTTATTACATATGAATAGTTAATTAAATCATATTTTACTAACAAATTTTTAATAACCTGAACAAAATCATTAAGATTTATTAAAGTAGTTAGTAGATAGTAAGTATTATTACAATGTATTATTTACTTTTTATGGATTTTATTGAATTAAATTGGTTAATCTTTCTTAATACATACATACATACTCACTTACATACTTATTTACTTACTCCTGTTACTCCTCGTCGAGGAGCATATGCCGCTCACCAGCATTCGCCATCCAACCCTGTCCTGAATAATCCTTTCCAGTAAGTTCCAGTCGTTACTCATCCTCTTCATATCTGATTCTATTTACCGACGTAATGTGTTATTTGGCATTCCACTTTTATGCTTCCCTTCACGATTACAAGTTAGGGCTTGCCTCATGATGCAGTTTGGTGATTTGCGTAATGTATGTCCTATCCATTTCCATCGTCTTTTCCTAATTTCCTCTTCATCTGGAAGCTGGTTTGCCCTCTCCCACGGCAGACTGTTGCTAATGGTATCCGGCCAATCGATGTTGAGTATCTTGTGTAGATAACTATTTATAAATACTTCTACCTTCAGGATGGTGGTTTTAGTAGTTCTCCACGTTTCAGTTACGTACAGTGGGACTGTGTTGACGTTCATATTGAAGATTGTGACTTTGATATTAGTTGGAAGTTGTTTTGAGTTGGATATGTTCTTCGATTGTAGGAATGTGGCTCTTGCTTTGCGAATCCTTGCCTTTACATCTGCATCAGATATTCCTCGTTCGTCGATGATACATAATACATAAAGTTCCTACATATATCTATGATTAAGTCTTGTTTTATCAAGTAATGGTTAACTGTGATCTGTAAGTTAAGATGACTGTCATGTTTTAATCCTAGTGGAGGTATCAGTAGTGTGACGTAGACACACCATTCTAATATGTTCTAACAAATATAAAATATCAGGAAAAGGATTTTGCGGATATTATAGTAATTTAATAGTTCAGATTATGGGTCGATTGAAGCTACACTACCATGGAAAACCCGGAAACACTGGACGGCTGTTTCGTCCTATTGTGGGACTCCTTAATAGACCGATAGGTCTTGGGTTTGAATCTCGAGGGGCGGGATCGTGTATGTGCACTGTTGAGGACCCCCACAATAGGACGATATGGCCGTCCAGTGCTTCCAGGTTTTCCATGCTGGTCTAACTTCGATTGACTCATGATTTCAACTATTAAAATATAAAATACTTGACTTGGATTCTGTAGCCAAACGCTACTTAGGATCACGTGGATTAATTCCAATCATTACTGAAATATGAGCATAGAGAGTCAACGAATCATAAGCGGGGTATTTTCATTTTTACTAATCAGTATTCAATTCTTTCATTTTTTTGATTAACTATTGGCAAGACAATAATTTTTGGACGACCTTTGAAAGAATCTTTAGTGACCTTGAGAACTGCCAGCCAATCAGAAAACAGTTAGCACAGAGTAAAAATACACTATACAAAACTAAAGAATTAGAGTGAATACACTTCAAAATTGTTTGTGTGCACTGCGGTTGTTGGATTCACATAATGCCGCTTTTAGATAACGATATGATGCATATAATCATGTATAAGTAGGCATATGTACTCTCTCCAATCATCCGTATATATTGTAGTACCACGCTGCAGTCAGTGTTACTGGTGCTTTTATTATCGAGTTCGCAATAATTGTCATAATTTACCATACTCTCAAACTGGATCGAGTAAAAAAATCCTATTCTAGCAGATTTCTTCCCCCAATATATATTACATCAAAAGACAACATCATCACCGTAGTCTGCACAAGGTCTACAAGTCATTTGATTACCACAATCACAAACAAAGGGATTTCTTAATAGTCCCATTTGTTGTAGCCGACCAGTTATCACACTTTCTTTAAAATACGCTCTGAACCAATCGTACGTGAGCATTAGGTACTGAAATTGGTGCCGTGACCTTAAAACCCCAGAAAGCCTTCTGATTGGCTCGTCCATAAATTATAGCCTCGCTTAAGAAGCATTTAAAAGAAATAATGCCTATGCTTCATCATATTTTAAATATATAGATACTATTATGTTAGTAGTTACTGACTGTTATTTAAACCTGAATCTTATTAATAATGGCTAAATACTTAAAGAGAAATTTCATACTTGAATATAAATATATTATAAACGACTTGAATAAATAAGGATTTCCATTTGGTTATACCATCTCATATAAATCCAATAAATTAAATATTTACACCGAGATCAATATTCACAGTCTAAACAAATAAACGAACACTAAAGAGTTAATTTATAGATTTATTTCTTTTATTTACTGTTACATCACTTAAACACTTTACCAAGAAAAAAATGTAAGATAATTACGTAATACAGAGAAAAGCACCCAACTGAGTCACAAGACAAGCCCTCACATGGAATCCTCAAGGCCAAAAGGAAAGAGGTGGACCAAAAAACACATGACACCGGAAAATGGAGTTAGACATGAGAAAAATGAACAAGAATTGGATGGAATTAGAAAAGAAGGCCTAGGACAGAGTGGGTTGGAGAATGCTGGTCGGCAGCCTATGCTCCATTGGGAGTAACAGGTGTAAGTAAGTAAGTAATAGAGTATAAACATCAGGAATAGTCTCATTTCGTCAACAATAATAATACCAAAGAAATTGTAAATAAACATCATATATTTGTAATATCTTAAGTGAGTAGAAAAATTAAGTTTTCTGGTGTTTCGTGATATAGTATAAGCCACTTCTTCAGCGAATAATCAAAACTTGAATTAATTTTAATTTAGTTGTTTGTTCTCTGAAGAAGTAGCTTACATGAAGTCACGAAACATCAGAAAATCTAATTTTTCTACTTATTAAAGATATTACAAATATATCTTGTTCATTTATAACAACTTACTCAATGCTTAATTTATTTGAAATTATCAAATTAAACCATGGTAATGATATCGATAAAAAGAAGTTTTTACTTTTAAATATCCCATGGATTAACAATAAAATAACTTCAATGTTTCTCTATGTAGTACTCTGATCTTATTCAGGGAATTAATCAAAAATTAAATTTTTGAATATAAGTTTACAATATTTCTGTATACTAATTTATTGTTCAGTTACATTTAATAAATTCAATTTGGAATTTATTAAGAGACAGTTGTGAATGTGTCGCTCAATTTCGTGGATTGGTTGAAGTTAGGTAATAACACCGTTGAATGCCGGTTGGCTCAGTGGTCAGGTGGTCAAGTGATCGCGCTGGAGACCAGTAGGTATTGGGTTCGAAACTCCTGAGGCGATGTCGTAGATGCACACTTTTGAGGAGTCCCATACTAGGACGAAACGGCCGTCCAGTGCTTCCAGGTTTTCCATAGTGATCTAGCTTCAATTGACTCATGATCTCAACCACTGATATACTCTTTAACTCTATTAATAATATTACATTACGACAGTATAAATAAACCTCTTGTTCACTATTAACATTTAGAAAAATCTTACTAACAACAAGAGAAAATTCATTCATTCATCAGGCTAATAATGGTATGCTGTCTATAGACCGGTTTATGAGTTTGAATAATGCTAATTTATTCATTTAATATCTTTCCCAGAGAACAGGTGATTTAAATCTTCTTGATCATAGGACATCATATTGTTCAAATGATTTACAGATTGTTACACTATTGTAAGTATAGTTAAAACTCTCATTCATCTGTTCTTTAATTATTAACTTTAATAATAGGTAAAAACAGTTTAAGTAATACTTGAGTTTCAGTAATTGAAACCAATGATCATAACATACCAAAAGTATGTGTTTATAAATAACAGATATGCTTTTAATGTGGTCATTTTCAACAATATATATATATAACATTGATTAATAGTAGTATTTTATAGTTGAATTCATGAGACAATCAAAGCTAGACCACCATGGAGAACCTGAAAGCACTGGACAACCGTTTCGTACTAGTATGGGACTCGTCAAAAGTGCTCATCCAAAACCCCACTGGCAGGGTTCGAACCCAGGACCTATCAGCCTTGCGTGCGAACGCTTAACCTCTAGACCACTAAGTCAGCACTCAATGGTGTTAATGTCTAATTTCAACCAATTCACGAATTTGAGCCAGTGTCCACCATTGTCTTCAATGAGTTACTACCTCACAACATACCCGATTGAACCTCACTAGTCACGGCTTCTCACTAGAACTTCAGAAAATACCTCTTGAATCGCATTACTAAATAGTCCCATACTATGACGAAATAGACGTCCAATGCCTCCAGGTTTCCCATGGTGGCCTAGCTTCAACTGACTCATAAATTCAATGATTAAATTACTAAAATCTTCACAAAACCCCCCTTTTGATAAAAGTAGTATGTTACACTCAAGAATTTAATCATATATATATATATATATATATATATATATATATATATATTCACATCAATTAGTTAATAAATCAAATAGCTTATAAAAATTCCTTAGCTTCTACAAATAAATAAATGAATAAAAAGGAATCTTCTCACAGTCTATTCAATTCATTCTTTGAAATATTACTATATTTTCATTTTCTTCTTGTCCATTATAAAAGTTTGTATAAAAGTTAGGTGAACAACAAAACATCACCATATTTGTGTACTCAATGTAACACTTGCTAACAAATAAACTAACGATTATACTAATGATGATTTTTAACTATAATAAACTTTTCTCTCAAGGATTTTAGGTACAACTATCATAGAAACATATGTATATGGAGAGAGAGAGAGAGAGTGTGTGTGTGTGTGTGTGTGAAAAACACAGTTCTCAGATATTTAGATCATAGTAATCAATAAATTCCTCGCAAGAATAACGTTCTATCCTGAATTAATGGTAATACTAATGGTATTAATCACATGTTGATTATTTTGAGTCTATACAGATGAGTTTCATCAATAATTTACTATCTGAGCATATTGAACTGATCTAAGACAATGCAAAAATTGAAGTTTTTCTTTTTAAAAAAATACAAAAAATAGCTGAAAAATATCTTACACCGTTTATTATTTAATTATTGATCAGCTGAAAGGTTATTTTGATCTGTCTGACTTTCATAATCCATTATGTTGGTATTTTTGAGGGTTATACCATATAGTTTCAATACAATTACAATATATATCGATAACCTAAATAGTAAGATAATGTTTGACATCTCTTTTATTATTATTATTGTTGAAGTGATCCAGGATATTTCCTGCAAAATACAAGTAAGGATCAGGAAACACTAAGAAGCATTTCATCTAATCAGCGTTCACTTGAAGTTTTAGCCAAAAATATCAAGGAAGCGAAACGTCACATGCAGAGGCTCTGATTGGCTGATTGCTATACTGCTACTATGTTTCGTAGTATTCCAGAATCTACTAGCAACCCAAGG
Source organism: Schistosoma haematobium (assembly GCF_000699445.3). Taxonomy (NCBI): domain Eukaryota; kingdom Metazoa; phylum Platyhelminthes; class Trematoda; order Strigeidida; family Schistosomatidae; genus Schistosoma; species Schistosoma haematobium. Next base: position 79,775,252 of record NC_067195.1, read on the forward strand.
GCATTTAAAATATTATAAAAACCCTGTATTTTCTGTGTTGAAATGAACCTTGGAGTAAAGTACTTCTCGCATACTTTGCGTCTTCTCTCTTGTTGTTCAAGTCGCTGTATAGTTCTAGCTTGGGGGTTACAGAACAGCTTAGGAAACGAATATAGCGTTCAATTTGCAAGACTTATCAATTATTAAAAGAGGAATTTAAAATATGCTCTCTAATGGATTTTGGGTTTATCAAATGAATAATTACGAATATCTCTGTTGTAGTACAAATCCAGTACACACAACGACAAAAGATAGAATGTGTATCATCACATTACTGTGTTACAATTTTTCTTTCATTCTGCGCTGGATCTAAGTATTGGTTGTTGTTATTGTAATATTCAGTTTGCTATACAAAATTTCTACAAAAGATCCATATTTCAAAACAAAAATACACTGATTGGCCTACTTAAATAAATTAAATAGTACTTTATTTATCGATTTCTGGTATTCTGAGACCGATTTGTTAGCCTTTCATTAACTTTTAATCTGATAGAGCTTTATTCAATAAATATATTACAAGTAGAAAATTCCATTATTATAAAATTCATAAATTATAGAGTACATATGAATCGTGGTGATATTCATAAAATAAAAGAATCACTTATATACTACTTATAATGTTGTTTCTGTTCTTTAACACTACCTAAATGTTATATCAAGTAACAATATAAATCAATGAGAATTATTAACAGAAGGGGTTTTGTGTAGATTTTAGTAATTTTCATTGATTGAAATCATGAGTCAATTGAAGTTAGGCCACCATGGAAAACCTGTAAGCACTTGACGACCGTTTCGTCCTAGTATGGGACTCCTCAGCAGTGCACATTCATGATCCCGCTCACTAGTGACTGACTTCAAGGAAAACTCCTGGAGTTCTAGTGAGAAGCCATTACCAGTGGAGTTCAACCAGGTCCGTCGTGAGATATCAACTCTCTGAAGACAATGGTGTACGGTGGCGCAAATTCGTAGATTGGTTGAAGTTAGACATTAACACCGTTGGATGCCGACTGGCTTAGTGGTCTAGTTGGTTAAGCGCCTGGCGCGAGACTGATAGGTCCTGGGTTCGAATCTCGTGAGGCTGCGGGATCGTGGGTGCGCACTGATGAGGAGTTTCATACTGTGACGAAACGGCCGTCCAGTGCTTCCAGTTTTTCCATGGTGGTCTAGCTTCAATTGACTCAGGATTTCAATCAATGAAAATTACTAACTTAACAATAGTCCGCGATTTCATATAAAAACTAAGGTATATACGAGTCAATGATTTCATGTTACAAGCGCAAATACTTAAAATAACTACCATTTTTCAACGGAAAACGTTCTTTTTTCGTCAACAAGACCAAAGAAATATAAAATATTGACATCTTAAAATCTTTAACTTAATATTATGTAAAATACATTTGTACCAGCATAAATAAAAATGTCTCTCATCAGGTGCTACAATTATATATCCAAATGAATGATCCATAAAACTGCCTAAGTCTAAGGCAGATTACATCATTTAAAATTGTAACATGTGAATAAAGGATTGTTTGCCATATAAAATAAAATCACTAATATTTGGTTGACTAATATGAAGTGTTAACTTGAATTAGCTTATACGTAAAATGAAATTGTGAGATAAATGATCAGGATAAATATGGTCAATATGGAGTGAGAGAGAGAATAATGTAATTACAAACCGAAAATTACGTAATATGTAGAGTAATGCTAATTAGGCAAGAATTAGTACATTGGGGTTGATGCTGAATAAACTTCTCAAAAAGGTTACCAAGGCTAATAATAATAATAATAATAATAATAGTAATAAGGATTCTCAGTCTGACGGAATCGGGCAGACTGCTGTTAACACGATATATCATTATGAAAGACTGATCCATGTTTGCTGTATGTTCCGTCTGAATTAAATAAGCTAGAATGAAGCTGTTAACAGTTCTAACTACACCTTTACTTAACCACACTGAGTGGTGCTCTCGACTTCGAATATAAAAATTCCCAGAACATCTGCCAATATAACTTGCTTCGCATGAGCAGTTGAATTGATAGATACGGAAAGAAACAGCTAGTCTAGGTAATTTACCTTTCAACCTCGGGGTGATTATCAGATGTGTAGAAAACAATAATTGTACTTTACCTGCATTGAAAATCCTTTGGATTGATCTACGTACATTTAGTCTTAGCATTTCACTAAGTACATTGCCTCTGAATTGTAACAATGTCTTTGTTGATATACACATTTCGTAATTTAGAAAATTTAATCACTATTTATAGTTCCTATAATGTTTCTCAACTAAGAATATTTTGATCATGACAAAAACTTCATAAAAATCATTTCCAATAGTTTGAAATGTACCACATGATTAGACTGAAAGTTGGGTTTTAATCCGAAAATTAAAAAAAAACAATAATATTATTGATATCATTTCTGATGTTTCACAACATATATCTAATTTTATGATTGCATTCTTCTTATTTCTAATTATGAGTTTCCTTTTCTATAGTTATTTACTTTTTGCTACGATTCTGATATATCTTGCTGATTGGTTTTACATCAGTCAATCACTGACTGATGTAAAATCTTATTCGTTATTTTTTACTTACTTACTTACGCCTGTTACTCCCAATAAATCATAGGCCATAGACCACCAATCTCAAACCCACTGTGTCCTGGGCCTTCCATTCAAAGTTCTATCCAATTGTTCTTCATTCTTCTCATCTATGTCTCCATTTCCCGTCGTAATGTGTTCTTTGGTCTTCCTCTTTTCCTTTCACATTGAGGATTCCATGTGAGGGCTTGTCTTGTGACGCAGTTCGGTGCTTTCCTCAATGTGTGTCCTATCCACTTCCAGCGCTTCTTCCTGATTTCTTCCTCTACTGGGATCTGGTTTGTTCTCTCCCACAGTAGGTTGTTGCTGATAGTGTTTGGTCAACGGATTCGAAGTATTTTGTGTAGACAACTGTTAATATATACCGGTATCGTCTGGATGATGACTTTCGTAGTTCTCCAGATTTCCACCACGTACAGTAGAACTGTGTTGACATTTGTATTGAAAATTCTGAACTTGGTATTGGTTTGTTGACAGACAGTTGTTTTGAGTTCCAGATGTTCCTCAGTTGAAAATATGCTGCTCTTGCTTTCCCGATCAGCGCCTTCGCATCTGCATCAGATCCACCGTGTTCATCAATGATGCTGCCCAGATATGTAAAGGTTTTTACATCTTCCAAATCTTCTCCGTCAATTGTGACTGGATTGGTACATGCTGTGTTGTATCGGAGAATCTTGCTTTCCCCTTTGTGTGTGTTGAGACCTACTGCTGCTGAGGCTGCTGCTACACTGGTCGTTTTCTCCTGCATTTGTTGTTGCGTTTGGGATAGAATGGCCAGATCGTCTGCGAAGTCTAGATCATCCAACTGCATCTTAGATGTCCATTGTATCCCGCGCTTCCCTTCAGACGTTGACGCCTTCATGATCCAGTCGATCACCAGGAGAAAGAGAAAGGGTGAGAGTAAGCAACCTTGCCTAACACCGGTCTTCACTTTGAACGACTTTGTCAACTGTCCTCCATGTACGATTTCGCAGTGTAATCCATCATATGAGTTCTGTATGATATTGACTATCTTCTGAGGCACGCCGTAGTGTCGAAGAAGCTCCCATAGTGTTGTTAGTAATATATATATATATATATATATATATATATATATATATAGTGTTCAACTTAGAAAAGAGTAAGAAATATGTTCGATGGGCTTTTCTGGACTATACTCGAGCTTTTGATTCTATACCAAGACAACATTTAATTGACATGTTAATCAGCGTCAACATTGACAGCTGGATAACCAAATGACTGCGTTCCCAGCTCTCTGGAAGGGAACAGTACACTGTACTTGGAGGAAAGTGTTCAGAGTCTCTACTGTCTCATGAAGGTGTACCACAAGGAGCCGTTCTTTCACCTCTTCTTTTCTCTTTTTTTCTGCATGATCTGCTATCTTCCACAGAAAAAACTTTTGTGAACTATGCAGATGACCTCACTGTATGTATACCTATCTCTATCTCTTTACATCCCATAGAAATGAATGAGTTTTTGTCTCGTATTGATAGTTGGCCTGTTGCTAATGGTCTCATAATTAATCCATCTAAATGTCAAGCTGTTAACTTAAGCATGAGACATGAACGGCATCTAAACACCATTTTGAGATCCTATAATGCTTGTGCCATTGGAGACTCTTTGAGAAACAAAGTGTCGAAGGTCAATTATCTTGGTGTTACCTTTTCCTCTGATTTCTCTTGGTCTTCTCACGTTTCATTGTTATTAAAGAAGGTTTTCCGTCTGACTTACTACATGAAGAGGCTGTATGCTCTTGGAATTACTCGTCATTTACTCTTACAGTTTGTCAATTCTTGCATATTACCTATTATTCTTTACTGTTTTGTATTATTCTTTCACGGGCTTTTGAGAAAAGACTTTGCTATATTGCGGAGAGTGCTGAAAGCAGTTAGCAAAGTGTGTGGTGAGTCTTTCGAGGTCATAATTAATATGGTTCTGGATAGACATCTATTGTCATGCAAACTCTTCTCATGTGTTATTTTACCAGATACTAACCATCCGCTTCACTCTTATCTTTCTCCTTGTTTATCTTCTGGTTGAACGAGACATAATTACATTAAAATCCATGCACGCAAGCAAAAGTATAAAAGTTCTATAATACCTTACCTATATACTCTGTGACGAACAGGTTGTTAGAGTTAACCTAGTCAATAATCTGCATTCTTAACCATGTCTCTAATTTGAAAAGTTGTACAGTTTTTCGGGTATTTTTTAACATTTTTTCTCCTTTTTGTCTTTGTTTCTGCTTTTATTTGTGTGAGAAACTTGTTGAAATACCCTGTGCTGAGAAGTTCTATATTGTACCAAAATATAATATTGAATAAAGCCATTAATAATAATAATAATAATAATAATAATGATAATAATAATAATAATAATAATAATAATTGTTAGCTACAGTAGACGACTTCAAGTCAATGACAAAATGCTTAATTCAATGTAAGAATAAAGGCAGGGGAAGAATGTTAAGCCGTGTGCTGAATGTGTAGTGTTGGTTATTATGTTAAGCCCATATACCTTATTCTAGCATTCGGACAGGTCAATCTATTCATTCTACTTGAGTCATATTTTGACCTTGTTAATTATTCGCTTATCAATCTTCACTGTTTTTAAATGAGCGCATATATGTGTGCACATTTCTTGTCCTATTCATCACATGTCTGTAACTTATTTTTGTGTAACTATAAATATTGATTAACGCTTGGTTAAATAGAGTTGGCTTATCCGCCGTCTCCACTGCGCGTCGTTTCGCTTTGCTCTATTCTGTTCGCTTCATATATAAAATATATGTATTCAAAAGTCCATTCTCGTTATTTGACTTATTTAATTCCGTTATTCACTGAACGCGAATTAAGTCTATAGAGACATACGAGGATAGGCGACATATATATTTCGACAACGATCATTCATGCGATCTACTTGCAGTCAGTTCCCGGGCCGCTAAAGTGGAGAGCCCGTCAACAAACATCGTCTGATCTAAATGACGACAAAATAAAAGGCCCCACAAAAATGTTTCTTGTAAACTGTGAACTACTAAGATAAAGCCTAGATCCTCAGATATTCATCATCAGGAAGTTAAACCAAATAAAATAAATGGAGTTGGCACCAAATATTCAATGTTTGCCAAAATAATTATTTCTAAAAGTCATTCTTTACTGAACTTCGTTTTTTTTAACTCAATAAATTTGATTAATAAATGATTTTTTTAATGTCATTTATTTACCGAGAGATGATAAACTTACATATAAATCCCTACCGAAATATTTGCTTCAAATGATTGCACACAGTTTGACAGCCAAGAAAGACTTTCATAGAATGCTAAGGTGTTTAACACCCTTCGTATCGGTGGTGCGATTCTACTTTAAAAAAATTATTTTAACGCCAGACTTATCTAGTTGAAAAACGACTCATCCTTTAAATGGAGTTAGCAGAAGAGTAAGACCTTCAGTTCAACGTACAACGAACATTTTTGAATAATAAATATCTTCATACTAAACTACTGTAAATAACAGCTTTACAATATTGTACGAGATACAAATAAATAATAACGGATATAATGAAGTCCATATTCATATCAACATCGTTGTCCGAAAAACTCAGTTGATTTGAAAAACAGAGAAATAATCGTCTCTGCATCTTTGATGCTATTTTAATATGGTATTGTGTTACATACAACATTAAAGGAACATAAACGTATACTCGTTTTCGAATAAGATATGTGGCTATAAAACGAATTACTTTTATTCTGTTGGTTAACTTGTGCTCAATTGTGTAATCATATTGTTATAACTTGTGTCCTATTAATGTATAAAGTAATGATACCGCCAATTAGAGAACAGTGATTTGTCGACCTGACCATAATAAGCATAAAACGTGTACGAGCAGTCTAGAGTCCTTATCGGTCCTGCTTCTCGCCTAACTCAGCCAGTTAAGTCCAGAACACCAATCTCAACCTCTACGATATGAATCATTTGTTTCGAACATACTGGGTTTACATACAAACCAAACAGACCACATCGTACTATAAATTAGGAAACAACATTTGTACAAGATTTGGCCAAAAGTGTCTGTGAATGTGGGAAACGGTAATTACTAAACTGGACATAACTGGATAATGGTAAGTCGTATTAGTCCAGAAATAGATTCCGACAGTTACCATTCATTATTCTCATCGGAATATAACACATAAAATGTCTAATACGTTAATCTTCCAAGTATTATTTTGTTTGGTTGTCTGTAATCTATTTGTTAAGTATATTACATGGCTATATTGATCTACGAATACTTGAGACATGCTGACCAATTGACACTGGATTGTTTGTATTTGTTTCAATACAATGCAGATTCGATCAGTCTAATGCAGTTCTGAATTTTTATCTCTCCAGGACAATTACTTGATATTCTGTTATCAGTGTTACGTCAATTTGAATACAATTACTTGTGATTCTAAGTGCCAGTATCAACATAAAATCCAATTTAATTACAAAGAGGTCTAAATCGGGTATTAATTCAATACTTATTCCAGTCCAGTTTTGTCCATTCAGTCGAATTATACTTTAATTGTTACTACTTTAATTGATTATTACTACTTTATACTCTAGTGAATTCAATTGCTGAATATATATTCAAGCAAATTTGTCCTCGTTCATCAAGTATGAGGATAACGAATAAAACGTTTAACTGTAGAAAATTAACTATTGAAGAATAACAAGGAAGATTAGATCGAATACTTATATTCACTCCATTAGTTTTAAACGAAGATTGGACGTATGGGAATAGTGTACAAGGGTTACTATCCTATCTGTATTGCCAGTAAGCAGAAAAGCCGAATCACCCCGACACTTTATGGTTTACTATTACTGACTGAAATTGTGATACTGCTGAGTTTAATTTCAAAAGTAGAGGTTTACTTGCATTATTATTACTACATTGTTTACAATTTCTGAAGTGTGGTCAATTGTGTATATCGTTAGGGTTTGGAATAATGCCTCACTCTTGATATACGCAACATCAATAGCACCACTTAGTCCGTATCAGACATTACTGATCCCGCCGAAACGGCTTTTGAAATAATAACTCTGTTGTGACTTTAAACTTGGATCGATTTTTACCCCGTGCCAACTGTTGTGTCCTTGTCTGGAAGATTAGAGAGCAGCGTTTTTATCGATCGCTTCAGTGACACGGAAAACACGTACGGACGGCCTAGAGTCTCGATTGGTCCCGCTTCCCTGTCTAGCCCAGCCAGTTGAGTCCAGAACACAAATCTCAGCCTCTGAGTTATGAATCATTATATTTCAGACATACTCTATTTATATACCAAACAAACAAACCACATCGTACCATAAAATAGAAAACAACATTTGTACAATATTTAACAACTGAATAAAAATCGACCAGTAGGGAATGTCTATTTAACGTCCAAGGACACCATTAGACTTAACACGATAATTATTGGTATATTTTTCCGAACATCCTAACAAACTCCTTATGTCATCTAAAACACCATAGCTAAGCTAAAAAGGATGCATCTTATATAAAAAACCCGGTTTTCTTCACCAAATATACTCTGTACTTAAGGCTGTACAAAGTCGGGATGAAAAGCATAAACAAGCAATAGAACGTACTGCACCTCTACTCTGCATCTGAATCCAAAAACCTATGTCATCTGCCTGAAAAGCGCATCGAAAAGAGTCAGATTACAAAGTTCACTCCATACTTTAAGATGGTGAGACATATAATGGCCAATCTGTTATTTACGAACTACTAAGTCAGTGGTTTTCCTTCAGTGCGAACAAATCTCATGCCACTTATGTTAATATTGAATCATCAGCTGGAATGATGCTAATGCCATTAACTTTGGTCGTATTAATACACACGCCTCCATCAAACCCTTTAAGCTGAATACAACTTGTGGTGCACATGACACTCCATCGATTCTTTACAAAATAACAGGACCAATAAAACGAACATCATTACTCAAAGCACCCACTATTCGTAGAGTCAGATACTGTAGCTTCCAAACTAAAGCAGTCTGGAATGAGGAATAACCGTTTAAGTTAGTTTAGATACGAGATATAGCTCAGCCAAAAACAAAATAATGTGATTGGGTAAATGATGGTTTTAATAAATGTAAGCAGTTAGTTATTGAACCAACAACTGTTCAATCAGTAGTTAAATCAAGTAAGACAATAATTTATGGACGAATCAATCACGTATAAGATAATGTGACACGTGTAATCAGCAGTCACTGGAAGGCAGGAAGACCTAAAGCCACAACACACACAATGTTAACTGAGCACTTCACACCACAGAGAGAACACGGAGCAGAGACCATCAGTTGTTCATTTGAAAATTTAAACTCGCGGGTTATGTACAGAAAAGAAAGCTAGTTTACAAAACGGTCTTATGAGTCATCCTGTAAGTTTAGTGCATGCAGGGCTTGCTCTTCTTCTTCTAAAGCATTTATTCTTGGTTGCCCTGCAATAGAAAGAAAACAAATCCCATTAACAACATCATACATTATGATTTTAATCCCGTTACAATAGCAGGTCTCGAGTTTTGGCGCGAAATTCACTCATCAATTTAGATAAAAAGAGTTTTGGCATTATGGCTGATGTCAGTTCGTGATGAAAACCCTAAATTTATTTTCTAAGCTTAATCATCAACTGTAAATCATAATTCCAATTCCTCACATAGGTTCATAACCCTCATTTTGTTCTGGTTATTAAGTGGACACTCTCAAGGGCAGCCTAGCGTCGCTCAAAAGTCGCCCATAAATTATAGTCCCACCAATGTTCCTATCAATATAGGGAAGTTATTCTATACTTTCTGGATAAATCATGTAGAGATTATTCGAAAGCTAATATTTAGTTTTGCCATAATACGGAGTATTTAGAGTTCTAAAAGAGTGCTTCAGTTCTCAATCAAAAATACACAATTCTATTCAGTCCAAGCAAAATAATCAAAAAGGTGAACATATCAATATAGCAGTCATCATAACCGAACATCAACTTAAACAACGTAGTTCAGCATGGCTCGGTCTTGCATGCATGGTCGATCTGTACAACTTGCTTTTACTCATACTAAATATATAAAACGGCACAATCTAACACTACTACTGACACGATTCCCGACAGTTTCAACTAGACGAGCTACTCCGTTCATCCGGAAGCAGACAAGCTTTTACCAGTTGTCTCCATTTCAGGCATGTTGAAGACTCTGTTGGTAAACAGTGATTATAATCACAACTGCAACCATATAGATGATATAAAAAGTTGCAAGTGGACATGGAGATTCGCAATCCGCTTAAATATCTCATCAACCCCAACCTCACAGAGACTCCAGATCAAATGAATGTCATAAATAATTTCCTAGATCGCGCTAGATCAGAGGTATTTGAAAGAATAAGACGATCTGGCAATGCAACTGTATATTATATTATATATATATATATATATATAGGGCACAAATGCCCTTAAAAATATCAAATCTAGTCTGCTTAGAGCCAGCAATTGACACACGTACCATGTGTATGCACAAGATTAGAAAGAAGTCATCCTGGTATGCACTCAACGATCTTGTTCACATTCAGCTCATCTGTAAACGCCAGTAAGGTTTCAGCTTTCCCCAATTCATTGAGGCGAAAGCTGATTTTGAAGGATTTTAAGATTCTTCCAGATAGAACGCCATGCCAGCGAAAAGCAGGAAGAGATAGCTACAGACCACCAGCATCAAACTCCCAAATGCATCATAATTCTAATATTCGTAAAATTAAGTACGATTTTAAGAGGACGTCTAGCTTTACAAGTATGCCGCCACCGAAAAACTCTTCCGAATCTCCTAAATTTCAAAGCCCAGAAGAAAGTAATCCCAATGTAGGTGTTGTCCATCCTCTTAAGAATGCTGACTTAGATTCAACACGAAGTAATTGTGCTGATGATGAATGGGATAACACAACTCAAACCCCTGTCAGTGCAACGCACAGTTACAATAACTAAGCAATAAATAACGGGAAAACTAGTCATAACATGTATATACCTGACCACGCACTTGACGTCGATATATTCTAACCTTGTAAACCATCGCAAGAATGTTTAACAACACTCGATTCTGCCCAAATTATGAAGGAACCGAAAGAAACCACAAACCTTGGAAATAAACGTCTGGAACATGCTACCCATACGTCAGGTATAAATAGTAATCTGAATTGTAAATGGCCACTTGGTCGCACACATAGACCTGATAGCCTTATCGGTCCGGCTCATAATATGTACACCAGGCCTTTATCAGATGTCATATCCAATAGCAAAGAGCAGACTTCTTCGTAATTCCGCCGACTTTCCTGCCGGCAACGGTAAACATATTTCACATGATGACAAAGTGGTTGAATCTATTTCCCCTCGCAACAAAACTTTTATCTTAGCTAATCCTACGAGTATTCATGGAACTACCAATTGCGATTTACGCTCTAACCTGCTTCACCATGATAACTCTGAGTTTCTTATTCTTTCGTTCAATACCCGCTCTCTGTCCAATAAAATTATTCATCTTACAACCCTTTTATTCCTTGTAAATCCAGCCATTGTACTTATTACGGAAACTTGGTCCTATCACTCCTTGAATGTAAATAACTACGTTTTCTTTGGAACCGATAGATGTTATGGATTAGGAGGCGGTACAATTATCTATGTCCGTTCAGACATTCAGACGTGCAAAATTGAGGATAAATCTCTTGATGCTATAAACGACTCCACTTGGGTTACTGTAAACTGTGGATCTCAAAATTATCTACTGGTGGTATGCATATACAGACCACCTCATGCGGATACTAGGTTTGACAGGCTACTAACAAAGATCTTTTCCATTGCTTCGCACCAACCACATAGTTTCAAAATCATCGACGGTGATTTTAATCTGCCAAAAATAACATGGGGCTTGACTCCGGTACCAGGTCGATATAACAAGCTAGTTGAAACATTAGAAATTTGTGGATGGGTTCAACAGGTCCGAAAACCAACCAGGGGGAATAATACACTTGATTTAATGTTCACAATCAACATAGACTCTATCTCAGTGCATACCAGTCACGAGTTTTTTATGAGTGACCATAGAGTTGTATTGAGCATTATTCACTCTTTAAACGCCATACAATTGAACTCTAAAGCTTCAATGACGTACCAGAGCAGATATTTTGATCAACAAACATGGAAACGGACTGAAACTCTCATTCGATGTTTACCATGGGAAACTTATTTTACCACGAATAATGTTGACATTGCGCTTTCCAATCTATACCACAACTTGATATATTGCCTTGACTGCACTGCTCCAGTTATTGGCCGTGTGGCTTATAATGCCAATAGGGGCCAAAATACTTTCAAAAGAAAGCTGAGGAAATCAAAATGCCTCTACTACGAGCAGAACGATGTGCATGCACTTCAGAGTATACTTAAATTAATCGACAGAAATGCTTCATCTAAACGTAAGTATTTTATGAATATAGAAAACAAAGCTCTACATAGTAAAAGCCCAGAATTATCAATACTTCGACTTTTAAATCCCGCAGGAAGTCAAATTCCCTTGCCACGACTAAATTCTTCATAGTTAACGGAAGCATTGGTAACGACCCGAATACTATGTGTGAACAATTCAGCAAGCAGTGCTACAAAACTGGAACTGAACACTCCATCAACACATTTCCAATGCTGACATCCAGACATCTATCGAAAATTGATTTTACACCCTCCAACATCAAGCAGACCATAGCTGCCCTGAAAAAGTCTTGTGATGGTGGACCTGACGGGATACCTTCATCATTTGTGAAATATGGAAGTAGAGAATTTCCATTATTTTGTTTGAAACTTTTCAATCTATCTATGGAATATGGGACCTATCCATCTGTATGGAAAGCATCCCTTATCACCCCTAGATTCAAAACAGGACCACGTAGTGATATTACTAACTATAGGCCAAGTAATTTGACATCCGTGCTCTCAAGAGCCATGGAAAAAGTCATCCACAAACAGCTATTATCGTTTTTACTTTCGGCTAGTCCCGACACAGGTTTATGACTAAACGCTCATGTTTCACGTCGCACCTGGAGTTTTTTGATCAAATTACCCAGAAAAGAGATGTTGATCAGTCAGTAATAATTCTTTACTTCGATTTTATTAAGGCTTTCGACAGTGTCTCACACAAACTTCTTCTTTTAAAACTCTTCATTTGGCGTACAGAATCCCCTTTTATCTTGGCTCAAATCTTTTTTGGAAGAGCGTAGCCAAATCGTTCGCTTTGGATCTTCCTACTCTAAACCTGTGAATGTAACCAGTGGGGTTATACAAGGAAGTGTGGTTGGTTCATTACTCTTTCTCCTTTTTATCAATGACGTGTGTTCCCTCTTTCAGTATGGTAAGCCTTTCCTTTTTGCCGATGACCTGAAAGTAGTTTATTCATTTTCTTCTCCCACGAAAGAAAGCTATATTTCAGCGGTAATCCAAGAAGAAATAAACAAGTTATACGAATGGACTGTTTCGTGGAATTCGCCACTTAATGTTGAAAGAAGTGGATTTACTCACATTGGCCGCTGCCTTAACTTAAATCAAACTATAAACAAACATATACTCAAACCTCTCAACACTGTTCGTGACCTGGGTTTAAGATATATCAACAGTCCGAACTTTTCTAAGCACATTGCATATCCAGTATCCCAAACTAAAAAGCTCATCGGATTCATAATGATAAATTTCAATAATATCGAATCGAGATAATTATTATTATGCAGAAAATGTATCTTAGCCATTCTTGAATATGGTATTTTAGTTTGCAGTAGTTGCAGACATAATGACCTGATTAAAATTGAAGGTGTTCAAAGAATGTTCACCAAAGCTGTTCTGGGGTATTCCGATAACAAAGACTATTACCAAAGATGTCAACAACTCAAATTAGAACCTCGTCGGATCAGACGTATCAAATTAAATCTTGTCTTTATCTACCGGCTTATTAAAGGTATTTTCTAATCTTCGGTATCCACCCCTTCATACTCTATGATATCATCCCACAACCTACGCAACAAAGAGAATATGCTAGCGATTCCAAGAACCCACACGAACTTGCGCCAGAATTTTTTCGTTATTCGCTGCTCAACCATGTGGAACAGATTGAGAGTGAACCTCCGTTGCAGTGAAACAACAACCCGGTTCAGAGGTCTCCTTGATGATTTTCTTACCGAAAGTGGATCGTGTCACCTACTGAATATCAATGTTTTTAATAATGATTTATACGAGCAAGGTCCGTCATCCATCTGATTGACTGAGAAGCAAAATGTAACCTTTGAAACTTTTCACGTCTATTTTATTTTATTTCTATTCATCTTAATATATGAAGTCTGCTTATGTTCGTATTTATCATTATTACCGTTATTAGTATCATTATTGGTCTCTCGACACATTAGATATTCTTTTTATCTCTTCTTACCATTCTAAACATATTTAATTTCTGATTGTCCTTTGAAATCAATTGTGACTTTCGAAGCATCATTCCCAATTATTATTCCACAAATGTTTATACTAATAACTGGTTTCACTCTGTATATTATTACATAAATCTAAATGTATTTAACCTCTGGTCCACCACATACTAAAGGATTTATATTATTTTTCTAAATTGTTGGTTTGCTCTAGAGGTCGACATTTATTACACAATTGTTATTATCATGGTTGAACCTTTTCACTAGGTGTCCACTTCTTTTCTCTCTCTTTTTCCTTCTAAATAAATATTATTCTTAAGATTACGAAGTTTGTAATCAAGACAATAACTTGTGTTACGTTTAAATTAACTTCTCAGACTCGTTTTATCTTCATTATGCATATATGACTCATAAATACTGATATTTCATCATCCTTTTTACTTAATTTAGACTTTCATAGCACCACTCCAAACTATGACCGCACAAAAATTTATTCCAGCGTCATATCTTACGGCAATAATAACTTATCTTTTCTTAATTATTTTCCATTTTGTTTTTGATACATACATAGTCGTTTATTCTTGTTCTGTGTTCATAAACACGCCTATTGAACTATTTGCGTATTTCACGTTCCCTTTATTTCTATTCAATAATTTTTTTCCTTTCCTTCTTTAAAATCAGTTCAATATTCTGAATTACACAGAAACTGATTTATTATTATCGTTCTATTATTATTACTCTCTTTTTTAAAATATGGGAAATATAATGCTAACATCATTGAAACTTGTGTATCGTTGCATTTTCGAAGAAGCCCGAAATGGTTCGTTCACAACAATTATGTACCCATAAGATGTTTGTGAATAGGAATAATAATCCCTGCAGATAGATATTTGATCCCATCTTGTTGGGAACATTTTTATTGGTCCTCAGGTATCGAATACTTTGGTGTTAACTGTTTCTTTTATTGTTTCGCGCTACTTTGCATTAAAGAAAACAGTACAGGCTGCACCGTTCGAGGTATTTTGTATTTTTTATATAATTTGTTCTATTCCCTAAATTATAACAGTTTAAATTAAGCAGGGAGCTTGTGTTTTGATGTAATTTAATACGAGTATCTCGAAAACGCTTGGTACGCTACACAAAAGAACTTAGTCTGACCTATTCGAATAAATTTTGGTTCGCCAGTCCTGCGTTCAAACCGAATACTGGCAGTTCGGTCGTTACACTTGACATTTTCCAATAGAACAACGAATCTTCAAAAGAAAGACAAACTTCCTGATGAGTGAACTCCGAATATATTAGAATATGAATGTAAAAGTTCATCTTCTATAAGGATCAGAATACACAAAATATTCTTAAGTATTCTTAAGTTACTTTAGCAATATATATACCGTAGAGATGTCTTTCACTTCTATTCATACAAATCCTTTCACACACTGGACACTGTGCCTATTAAAAAATGGTATGTCTCTGATCTGTTAACTAACTAAATAAAAGTAAATCTATGGATGGAATTTATCGAGATTACTAAAGGAAGGGGAAAATCCTGTCACAAATCATTTAAGCATGTGTTTCAATTCCTCTTTAGTTTGAGGTCGATTAACTGAAGACTGTAAGAACACCATGCTCAGTCCTATCCTTATAACAGGTACAAGACACAAACCTACCAGTCCGTAAACCTCAACAGCCTGGTTGTTAAAATTTTAGAAAAGATCATTGAGAAAGAGTTGTTTATGTATCTCGACGAAAACCAGATTCTTTTTAAAGAGGAGCATGACCTTAAACGGGCTACTCATGTTTCACAAACCTGCTAGTAGCCTGTGTAAGTTGATGCGCTCCTAAGGATCAAAAGTTATCTATGGGTGTGACATACACTGACAAACTGACGAAATTCCTCACAACGGACTGTTATATAAGTTAAGTAATATCGAGATAAAAAGTAACCTATTTATGTAGATTAAGGACTCTCAACTAGGCGTCAACGAGGAAAATCGGTTAACTCAAAGTTGTCTAGCTGAGAGACAAAACTCAGCGGAGTGCCTCAGGGTACACCTTTAGGGCCTGTTGTTTTTCCTGTATAAAAATGACCCTCCTTGTCTACTATAGTCGTCGGTCTTGTTATATCCTGGCGATGTCTAGTTATGGAAATTGATAAGAAGTAAAGGTGATAGCCTGGAACTTCGAAATGCCCCACAGAAATTACCTGAATGTTTTCAAACTTTGGCAGCTGCCGATAAATACTTCCAAATGTGTTGTGATGCATATTGGTCATCAAGGTACACAGAGATACATGATAAATATCATTGAGCCACTTGTTGTCCAGGCTTAGGAGTCATCATTAGCCAAGACTTCAAAACTACTACTCACTGTCGTGCGATAACCCCAAAAGGTTTTAGAACCTTGTGGTCAATACGTAAAGCTTTTAGCTATGTCGATGCTAAAACTTTTTCGACTTTGTGTGCAATATCCATTCGCCCTAAACTCTGGTATTGCATGCAAGCAGCTAGCTACTGCCTAACGAGAAACAGTGAGCTGTTGGAAAAGCTGATTACCAGAATCGCAAAGCTCCCGTATGATGCTCGACTGGCTAGACCAGGTCTATCTCCCTTGTCATTTGGAAAAACAATAGGCGACTTGATCACAGTTTTTATATTACTTAGGGATAAAGTTGCATATGATATGCCCATACTTTTCTTGTTTTACAAAACACAGGATTTACGAGAACACTCTAGAAACGTTCACAAGCCCAGTATAAATTACTTGTCAGCTAACTATTGATTTTCATATCAAACCACCAACGAATGGGGTTGATTACCTTAGAACGTAATTAAACCTCCATCGGTCGGCGTTTTTAAAAGAAGATTAGATCATCTGATAGTATGGCCTCATGTTTCTCAACCTTCATCTGAACGTTTAATCTCTAGACTACCAAGCCGGCACCCATAGGTGTGTGTACCAAACGTCAACCGATTCGCGACACTGTGCGACTGTTTTCCATCGCTCTTCGTAGATAGCTGCCCCACACTCGACATGGGTCACAGATAATGACCAGAACTCTGGATATTTCCCCATGAAGTTAGTCACTGGTAAGCACCGAAGCTCCTGAGTCCAAAGTTCGCGAGAGGGAACATGGATGCACACTGCTAACTGGTTGCATACTAGGACAAAGTGTCACTTAAGTGCCTCAGGGTTTTTAATCGAAGTCCATCCTCGAGCGGTCTACGTTTTCAGCAAAACACCACACATAATCTCCCGTACGCACCTTCATTGCAGACTCATCAAAAACAAAAGTAACTCATAGCAGATACTAGCGCTTTCGAATAAATCCATCTACCTGTTGTTCACACAAATAATATTTCAGCTACCCGTTACATTCCAAATGCTATTGTCTATTGGACATGAACTACGTGGTGCAATATTTGTGTGGTTGCGTTACAATAAGCTCATAATTATGACTAACGAACCTGACCCTCACCGAATGTGGTGTGACCTTAAAGCCTATATAGATAAAAAGCCACCAGATACCTGTTCTGCTGCAACACAGGATGAGTATTTTGT
Source organism: Schistosoma haematobium (assembly GCF_000699445.3). Taxonomy (NCBI): domain Eukaryota; kingdom Metazoa; phylum Platyhelminthes; class Trematoda; order Strigeidida; family Schistosomatidae; genus Schistosoma; species Schistosoma haematobium. The sequence goes on from NC_067195.1 coordinate 79,792,916, forward strand.
AGGAATCCAGAGTAGCTTTGTTCAGTTAATCACACGTTTCCCTCTCTTCACCGTTGAACATAAAATAGAGCTAGAAATGTGGAATGTTCTGTATAAAACTCAAATTAACTCACTACAGTCGTTGGTAAGCTTTCAAATATCTTTCATCATTTTGTGTAAATAGGCATTTAAATTGACCAGGTGCATGTAGATGACTTAAATATTCAAATAAACTTGCTTATTTCATTTTTGGTCAGGAAAGTAACTTTTAGTTGCAATGTCATCTGTATTGACTTCAAATTTTCTCAAGCTATGTTGCCCATACTTTTGCTAAGTTCCCTTTTATCTCCCCATTCTTGTTTGTTTGGGTTGTAGATCATCAGGCTCCGGGTACTGTAGAATATCTTAGTATCGTAGATATTGTCTTAAGGAATTCACTGACAGTTATGCGTCGACAGTTCTTAGTGCACGTGACAGTCCGCTTTGAGTTTCCCACAAGTGACGCATAGATAGCATCCGTAAAAGGTTGCACAGATATGTATCATACTTTACGACACAGTAGAAGTTGACGCTGTTAGGAGGATAGAATGAGAGTTGATTCAAACATCTGTGCATATGAAGGCACGTTAAATACAGTTCCTGATGAATAAGTAAGGCTGAACAATGACAGAGAAAGTATGCAACTACGCCGTCGGGATTTATTTTAAACTATATCACCCATAGTCTCTAAACACTGATTTATTATTTATTTTAACACATAGATATTGGTACAAGGAGGCACCAAATACATATATGCCACACAAATCTCATTCGATATGCGTGAGGTCTGTGATACTGCCTGGGTGCCCAAACCGAAGCAGGTGGTTTTCTTAGGGGGCCACTCCCTGAGTTTTCGACCTGAAGGTCTGATCCACAAGGCAGTGGAGCGTCGTAAGGAGATGCAGTCCCATGGAAAACGGTGACCAACAATTGGTTCATATGCCATTTGTTCCCTTAGGATACTGGAGCCCATGTGCACCATTGGTTTGGAAGCCGGTTAAAGCGCCGGACATTCGCTTTTCGTCCTCTCATTTTTGTAAACATTACCCCCGCCACGAGAAGGCAGTGAGTAGAACTTCCCTGGCAGAGGCTATATACGCGTGGCCATGTGAGAGCATTTCGAGAGGTAGAGCGGACTCTCCCCACTCTCGGCCGTACCAGGGCATTTGGGGGCTGATTAAAAGTATTTCGTTAGTGTTACACCTTAAGGACCAAATTATTGATCCTCATAGAACTGTACCATACCTTGATTTACCTAGTTCTGGTTATTTTCCAACCAACTGTCATGTTAGCCAACATTCTGCATCAACTCAGGAGTATTCAAGCGTACGTAATACATCCTGTCCATTTCATTCTCTCGACTGGGATTTCAAGGTTCTGCCAGTATTTCCCTAACTTCGTCTATTTATTATTTTCCATTAATATAATACCTGAGCACTTAAGTCGTTAGCTGATTGATTCTAGTATCTATTTTATCTTGAAATGAATCGTCCGAAATTTTCTTTTCTAGTTAAACCAACGTTTATCCGGTACCGGAAACAGTGGATCTCTTAAATGTTCTACTATGGAGCTCAAACTTCGATTGGTTTTATTGTTAGATCGTGCTTCAGGCATCTATTTCAATCTTATCTACCAATTACTTCAACCAATTTCTGAACTTCCATGGCCTAAAGTGGTAAGAATGTCCTGGATATTGTATCATTTATAACTAAAAGGTTGTCACTAATTTTTATGAAGATCAGGGGTGTTGGATGGTTACTTGCCGATTTCGACTATTCGTAAATCCACGTTTTATCTCTATTTATTGTCAGTAATTGAAACGTAACCGACCAAGAGCAGTTATCGTGACATATTGGCAGGTTTTGGTTATCGCAGCGACCCATTTGAACGACACTAAAGAACAAGATCTCTTTGGAGTTCTGTCGTAGCAGCAATGCCGTTTGAAGGCGGTAGAACTAAAAAATTTAATGTCACAACATGGATTTGAGTTTCCCTTTGATGTCCTAGTGAAAATTCTTGCTACTCGTCGAACGAGATTGTGACGTATTAAAATAAATAAAAATAAAAAAGTAATTATTTGAACACATAGATATTGGTACAAGGAGACACCAAATACATATGTGCCACACAAATCTCATTTGATTTGTGTGAGGGCTGTGATACTGCCTGGGTGCCCAAACCGAAACAGGTGGTTTCCTTAGGGGGCCACGCCCGGAGCCTTCAACTTACAGGTCTGATCCACAAGGCAGTGGAGCATCATAAGTAGATGCAGTCCCATGGTAGCCCGTGACCAACGATTGGTTCATACGCCATTTGTTCCTTCAGAATACTGGAGCCCATATACACCATTGGTTTGGAATCAGGCTTTTCCAACTCCCCTAGGAGGTTTCTCCATGTCCACCAACCCGGTTAAAGCGCCGGACATTCGTCTTTCGTCCTCTCAATTTCGTAAACAACAATATTGCCACGAGAAGGCAGTGAGTAGGACTTCTCTGGCAGAGGCTGTATATGCGTGGCCACGTGAGAGCATTTAGGGAGAGAGCGGACTCCCCACTCTCAGCCGTACCAGGGCATTTGATACTGTGCAGTGTATCGTACTTTATACCTTTGTGATTTATGTTGTAAATCATTTATTTGAGGACTAACAGAAATCCAGATTTGGTGTTATTTAATCGGAAATTTTAACATCTTGTTCACGAGAACTACATGTACCGTACCAACTAGATATGTTAGCAGAAAGCTCATTACCAACTTCTTTTCTTCGTCTAACCACAAATTGCTCAACAACGATCCGTAGTATGGCGATTTGGTCTGAATAGCATGTGAAGCACGTTTGCAGTTGTTTCTATGTGTGACTTCAGTGTTTCGGCTGTTATATTGTTAGGTCTTACTGCTTTCACACTCTTACCATATTTCCTTTCCAGTATCCTCGTTGTGTCATATAGTTGTCTCACATTTCCTTGTCCTGCAGCTTTTTCCGCTGTCGCTGCTAGCTCTTCCACGTACTTCTGCTTCTCAGCTCTAACGCTCTTCTTTACTTGTTTGTTTGTTTCTGTGTATTCAGCTTGTGCCCTGACTATCTCTTTCTGTGTCCCTTTTTGACTGCTGTTAATTGCTGTCTTCTTGTTATTCCTTTCTTGAATCTTGTCCTGTGCTTCTATTGAAATCCCTTCCTTACGATGATGCTTGTTGTGGTCCAGCACCTCCCGATACGCTGAAGGTAGTGCTTCTTTGATCCCTTTCTACTTGTCTTCCATCATAGTTTCTTCCTTTGTGAGATTTTGTAGTGCTGGGACCTGTTGTTGAGAGCTATCTTGAATTAGTTGAGTTTGTCAACATGTCGAAGAAAGGCTTTGTTGAACCTTTGTACTGCCGTCTCCCCAGATGCCCAGTATTTTTTTCAGCTTCGATTTCACCTTGGCAATCACTAGCTAGTGGTGTTCTGAAGCAACGTCAGCTCCTTTCCTGGTTCTCAAGTCTTCCATTGACCTCCTGAATTATTTATTGACACAAATATGATCTATCTGGTTCTGTGTATTATGATCCGGTGAGACCCATATAGTTTGTTGTATGCGTTTGTGTGGGAATACTGTGCTGCCTATAACTATTTCAAGAATGCACATAGATTTGCAAATCTCTCACCATTCTCGTTCCTTTCTCCTAGTCAGTCCATATCGTCCCATGATATCTTCATACCGTTTGTTGCCCATTCCAACGGCCGGTTAGTTCTTTCATCATGATGGTCAATTGCTTTCCTTAGCACTTCTCTATGATGACTGCAACCTCTCATAATACTGATCTTTATCATCTTCGTTGCTGTCATTGGTGGGCGCATAACATTGGATAACATTCATTGTGATTCCCTTTTTTGTTTTGAAAGATGTTTTGATGATCCTGGGTTCATGATATTCCCATTCTGTAGGTGCTTTGAGTATCATCGGTGCGCGAAGCTTCTTTTTCACGACCAGGGTAAAACAGCCTCTCTCTCAAATGTAATCTTTTCTGTCCAGCTTGTGTCCAATGGGTTTCGTTTATAATTAGCACTGTCAAGTTTTATCTCCTCATTTCCGCAGCTATTTAACTGGTCCCCTCAATCTCCTACACTGTCCGAACATTCTTATGTCTATGTTACTTGTTTCTCTGATTGTCAGAAGGAATATCGACCTCGTAATTTCCGAAGAATCTCGAGTTTCACTATAAGGCGTCACCATTCTTCAAAATGAAGATTGTTCAACTCCAAGGACAGAGTTTAAATGGTTTACATTTTTTTCTGGTTAGCGCTTCTTTAACAAGATTTCTTACTACGGGATGAGTTTGCTGATCACATGCCCAACTTTCCTACCTTATCCGGGCTTAGGACTGTCGGTAGCCCTAGAAGGGCTGCAAGCGGAGTTATGAATAGTGTTAAATTTATTCCAGATCTTGTCATCTTTTTTTAAAACTCATACACCTATCGTTCATGTAATTAATTTCTGTCCCTAATAACAGCACATTTAAAGTAAGTATGCTTGGTCAAATAACTATAATTACGAGTGTACTGATTTTATAAGTGAACTTTTAGGTAAGGAAATTTTTTCGCTGGATCCTATTTACTTTTTTATTCGATGACACAGCAGATTAATTTAAATATGGTTTAATTTTCCCAAAACGCCTATTATCCATATCGGTTTCAACTATTTTCTTTTGGTTAATGGTTTTTTAGCGAGTTAGTTTCCTATGTTATGGGATCGCTAACCCCATGCCTAATCATCCTCCTTCATGCGGGCTTGGGACCGGCAGGATCCCCGGGCGGAGTTATCACTAATATTAATTGTTATTATGCTCATTTCGTTCGTCATACGGTACCATCTTGTCAACCCATCACTGCTATTTGTTTCCTCTTTTTGTTCTGTTTTCTGTCGACACAGATACTGGGTATCCTTGCGAGCGTCGACGGCATGTTAGACTCAGAGAATAATAAGAAGGGGAAACATGTTTCCGATTACCTTGATCTAGATCTGGCAACTTTTTCTGCCAACAAAACATGCAGTAAAAGAATGAAAGATACTGAATCAAACAAATTTTTATCAATCACACAAGAATCAGACACAAATGTTATTGTACCACGTATACTATCTAGAGGTGATCGACTTCCGTCAGAGATTGTGACAGTTTCCTCAAGTGTAGAAAACAGTAAAATCAGCGGCCAAGATATAAAATACCCCGACGAAATAGAAAACGAAAAAGAAAAAATTAATGTGATTACTAACCAAAATTCTAATATTCACTGTTTGGATCAAGAAGCAGCTGTTATTTACCTAGTACATCACTGTTTAGTTCATCTTGGAGATATTGCACGGTTAGTCTATATGTCATGCTTTCTAATTGTGCTTTTTCAGTAACCATATATCTAACAACTATCTTAACTTCATTTAAGCGACTAAACAGTTTGTAAACTTTTCACATAGTAAATCTATTTTAAACGTAGTTGACGGAGATTATTCGCATTTTGCCTACATTTGTAGTATGAAGAAGTGGTTTGAAAAGCTTTCTCAATATTTACTTTAATCTTAGGATTAGTTAACAAAAGTTTGGTAAATGAAATGCTCATTATTCTTTCTATTTATATGCATAACATTAACTAGATAGGTCCAACAACTTGATTACATTTGACGTAGTGCTTTTATGATTTGTTAGGCACTTTTTTACTTCGTGACAATATGCACAACCTGTTGTGCGTGAATCAAAAACACAATAAAATAAATATTCAACAATATTACTCATAAAATCACTGGTATTCAGCTTTATATCCTTAACAGTTTTCCCTATTAGTTCATTCAATTTGTCTTTCTTTTTCAATTATCCCACTCTATCTTCCCCTGATTTATACAAGTCCTTCGGATGTCGTTGTTAGTATTTATACTGACAGTTTTGAGTTTGATAATTTAATCAAACTTGATTACATACTTGTTTGTTTTACCTAGTAGAGTTTAATCCCTTCATTGAAAAATAATGTTTTTGTACAAACATTAAACAGTAATTTGCTAAAAATTGAGTTTATTCGAATGTTAAAATAAGAGAGAGTTCTGATTCTATTTTATTTTATTTTATTTGAACACATAAATATTGGTACAAGAGAGCGCCAATATATATGCGCCACACAAAACAATGAGAATTCGAAGAGAAGGAAAAAAGGTAAGGAGCGTGAAAAAAAGAGAACAATAACGAAGAGGTTGGTGTAAGGTTACTTACTTACGCCTGTTACTCCCAATGGAGCATAGGCCGCTGACCAGCATTCTCCAACCCACTCTGTCCTACGCCTTCTTTTCTAGTTCCATCCAATTCTTGTTCATTTTTCTCATGTCTATCTCCATTTCTCGGCGTAATGTGTTCTTTGGTCTTCCTCTTTTCCTTTCACACTGAGGATTCCATGTGAGGGCTTGTCTTGTGTCACAGTTGGGTGCTTTCCTCAATGTGTGTACCATCCACTTCCAGCGCTTCTTCCTGATTTCTTCCTCCACTGGGATCTGGTTTGTTCTCTCCCACAGTAGGTTGTTGCTGATAGTGTCTGGTCAACGGATTCGAAGTATTTTGTGTAGACAACTGTTAATATATACCGGTATCGTCTGGATGATGACTTTCGTAGTTCTCCAGATTTCCACTACATACAGTAAAACTGTCTTAACATTTGCATTTAAAATTCTGAACTTGGTATTGGTTTGTTGACAGACAGTTGTTTTGAGTTCCAGATGTTCCTCAGTTGAAAATATGCTGCTCTTGCTTTCCCGATCAGCGCCTTCGCATCTGCATCAGATCCACCGTGTTCATCAATGATGCTGCCCAGATATGTAAAGGTTTTTACATCTTCCAAATCTTCTCCGTCAATTGTGACTGGATTGGTACATGCTGTGTTGTATCGGAGAATCTTGCTTTCCCCTTTGTGTGTATTGAGACCTACTGCTGCTGAGGCTGCTGCTACACTAGTCGTTTTCTCCTGCATTTGTTGTTGCGTTTGGGATAGAATGGCCAGATCGTCTGCGAAGTCTAGATCATCCAACTGCATCTTAGATGTCCATTGTATCCCGCGCTTCCCTTCAGACGTTGACGTCTTCATGATCCAGTCGATCACCAGGAGAAAGAGAAAGGGTGAGAGTAAGCAACCTTGCCTAACACCGGTCTTCACTTTGAACGACTTTGTCAACCGTCCTCCATGTACGATTTCGCAGTGTAATCCATCATATGAGTTCTGTATGATATTGACTATCTTCTGAGGCACGTCGTAGTGTCGAAGAAGTTTCCATAGTGTTGTTCTGTCCACGCTATCAAATGCCTTTTCGTAGTCAATGAAGTTGATGTAGAGTGATGAATTCCATTCAATTGATTGTTCCACAATGATCCGTAGAGTTGCGATTTGGTCTGTACACGATCTATCCTTACGGAATCCTGCCTGTTGGTCACGAAGTTGGGCGTCTACGCAGTCCTTCATCCTGTTTAACAATACCCTGTTGAAGACTTTTCCCGGTATTGAGAGAAGAGTGATGCCCCTGTAGTTATCACACTTGCTGAGATCGCCTTTCTTCGGTATTTTGATCAGAAGTCCTTCTTTCCAGTCTGTTGGTACTTGTTCCTCATCCCAAATCTTATTGAAGAGAATGTGGAGTATCCTTGCAGTTGCCGCTACGTCTGCTTTTAGTGCCTCTGCTGGGATGTTGTCCGGTCCTGCTGCTTTGCCACTCCTGATTTGTCTGATGGCCATGCTGATTTCTTCAATTGTTGGTGGGCCAACATTGATTGGGAGGTTTGTGAGTGCTGCTTCGATGTTGGGTGGGTTCAGTGGGGCTAGTCGATTCAAGAGTTCCTTGAAGTGTTCTACCCACCTGTTTTGTTGCTCTTCAATGTTGGTGATTACCTGGCCTTCCTTGCTTTCCACTGGTCGTTCTAGTTTGCGGCGATTTCCAGAGAGTTTCTTTGTCGTGTCATACAGTTTTCTCATGTTTCCTTCTCTTGCAGCCTTTTCCGCCGTCGTTGCTAAATCTTCCACATATTTACGTTTGTCGGTTCTGATGCTCCTCTTCACTTGTTTGTTTATTTCCGTGTATTCAGCTTGTGCCTTGGCTTTTTCTGCTCTTGTTCGGCTGGTATTGATCGCTGCCTTCTTGTTCCTCCTTTCTTGAATCTTATCCAGTGTACCAACATTGATCCATTCCTTGTGGTGGTGCTTCTTGTGACCCAGAACCTCATGACATGTTGAAGTGATTGCCTCTTTGATCCCCTTCCAGTTGCTCTCCACAGTAGTTCCTTCTCCATTGAGTAGATCATGAAAGGCCTGGAACTTGTCGCTGAGGACTATCTTGAATTTGTTGAGTTTGTTAGTATCCTGGAGAAAGGCCGTATTGAACTTTTGTGATACTGTCTGCCCCGTTGTCCAGTGCTTCTTGAGTTTCAATTTCATCTTGGCGACCAGTAAGTGATGATCTGATGCTATATCAGCTCCTCTCTTGGTTCTCACGTCCTCTATAGTCCTCCTGAACGTTTTGTTGATGCAAATATGGTCGATTTGGTTTTGTGTAGAGTGATCCAGTGAAGTCCATGTGGTTTTGTGTATGCGTTTATGTGGGAATATGGTGCCGCCTATGACCAGCTTATTGAAGGCACATAGATTTGCAAATCTCTCACCATTTTCGTTTCTTTCTCCCAGTCCGTGTCGTCCCATGATGTCTTCATATCCAGTGTTGTCCGTTCCAACCTTGGCATTGAAATCTCCCATCAGAATGGTCAGGTTCTTTGTTGGGCACTTCTCGACTATTGACTGCAGCCTATTGTAGAATTGATCTTTAGCGTCTTCATTGTAGTCGTTGGTAGGCGCATAGCATTGGATGATGTTCATTGAAATGCCCTCTTTCTTTGTTTTAAACGAGGCTTTGATGATCCTTGGTCCATGAGATTCCCATCCTATAAGCGCATTTTGCGCTTGTTTGGACAGCATCAATGCAACTCCTTGTGTATGTGGTGCATTTTCTTCTTCATGGCCGGAGTATAACAGGAGCTCTCCCGTAGTTAGTCGTTGTTGTCCAACTTGTATCCAATGTGTTTCACTGATCCCAAGTACCTCTAGGTTGTATCTTTTCATTTCTGCAGCAATCTGGAAGGCTCTTCCGGTGTCCCACATTGTACGAACATTCCATGTACCTAAATAAATGGTCGCTCTGGTTGTCAGAAGGGGCATCGGCCTCGTAACTTCCGAAGGGATTTGGCTTTCATCATGAGGCGTCATAATTCTTCTAAATGAAGATCTTCTGACTCCCAGGGCAGAGTTTAAAAGGTTTGAATAATTTTTTCTGGTTAGCGTTTTTTTAGCGAGTTAGTTTTCTACGGGATGGGGACGCTAACCCCATGCCCAACCCTCCTCCTTTATCCGGGCTTGGGACCGGCAGTAGCCCCCGGAGGGACTCCAGGCGGAGTTTGGTGTAAGGTAGTGTAGTAATAATAATAGTAACAATGAGGGAACGGAAAGGTACAATCAGAAGAAATCTTTCAGTTAAGGGAGACACAACCACTTTTTATGAAGAAAGTAAAAGAAGGTTACAGCAGCATCGCCACTGGCTTCTATTCTGAGCCATATCTGATTACGTCTCTAGCCACTGTGTAGCACCATCTCTCTGAGCCCAACCAGGGAGTCATGAAGGACCGACAGAAGCCAGTCCTTTGCAGCTTTCTTTCATACCACGACACCATCTCATGCACTGACCACCTCTCCGCTTCTTCCAACCAGTCCCAGAGTCGGCAAATAATGCACGACGTGGAATTCTCTGGGACGACATTCGTAGGACATGTCCAAGCCACCGACGTCGGTGTTTCAAGATGGTGACATCGATCGCATTATCATCTCTGTGCCTGAACACACGATGCCGAACCTCTGCATTACTGACATAGTGTTGCCACTGGATGTCAGCAATCCTTCGGAGACAGCGATGATCGAACACAGAGAGTCGTCTAACGTCCTCAACTCGGAGAGGCCAGGTTTCACAAGCATAGAGCAAGACTGCTCTCACCGACGCGTTGTAGATCCGACCTTTTACAGCCAGACTAACATCACGAAGGCGCCAAAGGTGGCCCAGATTGGCATAAGTCGCTCTGGCTTTCACTATATGTGCATTGATCTCATCACTCACACCCCCACCAGCACCTATGCAACTACCCAGATACACGAACTTCTCGACTACTTCTATCTGCTCACCATCCAGGGTGAGTACAGGATTAGAATCCTGCCAGTCTTGTAGAAGTACTTTGCACTTCGAATGTGCAAAGCACATACCATACCTACGGACACTGATTGCCAACTGATTAAGTGCGAATTGCATGCCTTGGGCATTATCGCACAGTAAGACAATATCATCCGCATACTCAAAGTCGAGAAGTCTTTCTCCAGGCAACAGATCCACACCACCATTACTTACATGCATCAGAGCTGTTTCCAGAATGTCATCGATGGCAAAGTTAAAGAGGAATGGTGAGATTGGGCAACCCTGCCTAACCCCACTGCTCGAATGGAACAATGGAGAGAGGTGGTTGTATGCCCTCACTCTGCCTGAGGTGTTTGTATATAGGGCTTTTAGGATGTTAATAAACTTCTCAGGCACACCCTTCTTCAATAGACAATCCCAGAGAACAGCCCTATCCAACGAATCGAAGGCAGCCCTGATGTCAAGAAACACTACGATTGTTGGCCTTTGATAAGTATGGCGGTGTCCTGACATTTGGTGGAGGGTGAAGATATAATCATAATGATAATAATTACAATGACAGTTATGATAAAATTTAGTTAAACTCGATTACAATCAGGTAAAACCAATAAAAGCATAAAAATGTTATTTTTATTAAGAAAACCAATAATAATATTGTTTTTAAAAGCTTGAATATTCATTATCCTGCTTCGGTTTGGGCACCCGGGCAGTATCACAGCCCTCACACATATCAAATGAGATCTGTGTGGCGCATATGTATTTGGTGCCTATTTGTACCAATATCTATGTGTTAAAATAAATAAATAATAATATTCATTAAAGAAATTATCGTTAGAAAAGGAAGGTTCATTGTGATAAGATAAAATAGGCTTGAGTATTCATTTCAGTTTCAACAATTTATCTCATCATCACACTAAATCTTCCCTTTCCAGTTATAATTTATTTATTTATCTTCATGATGAATATTTAAGCTCTCAATAGCACTATTACTATAAGCAAAAACTGATCAATTGTAGTCCTTAACATCAATAAGAAGTATCAAATAACCAATACAAAAATGAATTAAACAATATTATTGTTGTTTAAAAATCCCCATCAATTTAAAACACAGATATATGAACGAAGAATATTCTTTTCAATAAATTCTCTTCGAGTTTTAAAATTATATATCTAAATTAATGATCTAAAAAGTGGTCAGATTTAAGGTAAAGTACAGTGTTTGGAATTATAGAATGTGAATTTAAGATTGTTGAATACAATAAAACTGTTAATGTTGAAATAACGAATTTATAATGTTAACTTGAATAGGCTTATACGTTAAATGGAATTATGAGATTTATGATCAGAATAAATATGGATCAGATAGGTTAAGAGGGATATTAGTTCAATTTCAAATCAGTTCAAATGTTTAGTGGAAGACTATTGTGTAAAAATTTATATGAAATTATTAAAAAATAATGTGCGGTAAATGTTAATTAGATGAATCGTATATTCAGGAGATTAATAGCGATGTTAAACCAATAATAATATTAATAATAGTAATAATACAAAGATATGTTCATAAAGATAAAAAAAGAGAATTATATTTGACTAATAATAATTGTAAGTCAAAGTAGGTCATCCAATAGTTAAGATTACTATTGAGTGATTGGCATTGAGGTTGGCTACTGTAATAGAGGCAGTTGAAGATACATATAGCTTCGGTATTTTAATCTGAATGGTCACTGCTTCTTATTATTATTAATTCCCTTAATAAAAATAACATTTTTGTCCTTATTTCTATCACATCACTGTTAATGTGTCTGGCGAAATTGTATTAAAACTACTATTATTATAATTATTATCTTTTTGAGAAATAATTATATATTTCCGATTGTGTGGCTTTCAAGTTAGTGGAAAAGAGAACCCTTCGCTAAACCGATTTTTTCTTATTTTATGTCTTAATGGGTATATTCCGTTTACTACTCGAATGCTGTCATTTTCACAGTTTTTAAACTGAGCATCACATTTTTAAATTAATGTTCATTAAGTCCACATACCCAGTAGCCCATCTAAAACGTCATATCCGATAATCATATTCATACAAATTTAATGTCCCTTGCAATCATGACCGGCAGCAGTAAGTACCAAACTTATCCTGTATTCTTTTTTCTTAGGTCTATTCCCGATAGTTGGTGTTTAGAACAGGAATTCCTAGCTACTACATCTAGTGACTTGTTTTGAACTAGTTCTTGTTTAGCTTATAATATATATAGTGATGAGTGTTATATTCACCGGGATAACCCACCCGAGGTCGATTACAGTCAGAAGACTGTCCCAAATTTCCAGAATATTTATGTATAATTGTATGCAAATAAAGAATGGTTTTACAATAAATAACGATTAGTTTATTCTAAGAAATTCACATTCAAGCTGGAATTTTAAAATCCACGAATTCAAAGGTGACCCTTAGAGGATTCACAGAAATGCATCTTCAAACGCCCTCGAAATAAATTTCTTGCATCAAATCTGATGTTAGTTTATTTTTACCCGGTCTATGTTCACTATTAACCCAACCGATAAGCTGTCACATCTGAAAAATATATTGGGGAGCTAGGTACATTGGTATTTCGATGTGCATTCTTTCTAAAGTTGTTCATTAACATTATCTATTACGTTTGAAAAGAGGCTGAAGTGCATTCGTAGGAAGCTCATTAGTCGAATACCTCATAAACACGGCTCATTCGATCAGAAACACATTATTCAAAGTCATATACAAGGTAGATGTAAGGTTACCAACGGCAGTGAGTTTTCGTCTTTTCCGAATTGTTGAAGCTTCCCCCTGTCCATTTGGAAAAGCCAGATTTATGAGTTCAAAGCAAATTAATTCAGCTGATTCTTCTGCCATAGTCTTCACCTTCAGTTTTTCAAAGCAATCTCTTCATCTACCTCTCCTGTTATCTTGACGCTTTTTAGTCATAATTAGTTTGCTTCTTTTCTCATATATTTTCGAGTTCATTTCACTTCAATCCTAGGGTTCATCTTATTCACAACCCACTTTCATGGTTATTCATATTTATGTAAATTCTATGAAATTCTTGATGAATATTTAACCACTACTGTTATTATTCCTAGATTGCTCCTAGTTCCATGTTCACTAATTATTATCATCAACAAACATATCGTCAATCAACATTACGAAAAAAGTATATGTTTACAATTGTACGGGTTTGGGAGTTATTAATTTGCGTGAAACAGATCTTTCTGGCGCTATATTTTATTTTTGTAATCTAATCTCTCAAGATGTATATTTTTTCAGGTACCGTCAACAGCCAAATGTTGCCGCTGGTTATTACCTTTGGTCTTGGGTTGTACACCCTGATTCTGGTCATTCTTTCAACCAGTTAGCTATTTTAGAAGCAACTAAGGTAGTTAATCATCTTCTTTTACATATTTGTGTAGAATTTGCAAACTGTTAAATAAATATTTAATTTGTAATTAATTTTCGTCGCAGTTTTAAAACATTGGAGCACTAGGTGAAAATTTCGTCTTATTTTCAGACTCCTAAGCAGTCCATACGTATGATTGCCAAGTTCTACTTCTGGAACACTGAATTGAAATCTAGTGGTGTATATTGTTTGCTTCAATCGAGTCACAGCGTAGACCAACAATCATTCAATGTCTGTAGTGTGGAAGAACAGTCTTACTCTTGACACAGTTCCCATTAGGCATGGTTGTTCATTTGAACTTCAGAATGAGTTCCAAAACTATCTATTTGTGATTGACTTTCAACTAAAGAGTTAATTGTATATTAAGTTTGAAATCGGAATATGAACATAGGCATACCATTCAATCGTTTGTTTTCTATCATCCGAAGAGTTTTTGCAGAATATATCAAAGTTAAGACTTGGAAAACTTATTTCTCACTATTTATTAAGAAACAATGTTACATGTAAGTTGATGGCACGACTAAAATGAGGGTTTGCATATTTAGTCAGATTTATCGGATAATTCCAAGATAAAATATAAGTGACCTTCTAAAACTCCAGAATTGTAAGTAAAAGTAAAATAAATTATCTACAAAGATGTACTACTGTAAATACAGATGTAATTGGAATTTCCCTAAATGTCCAGTTTTATGATACATCTTACTGTGAAATATACCAAATATAGAATAAGAATTTAGGATAGTTCAAAAGAACCAACAAGGAACGGTGATTAGTAGACAAACAAGCAATTAAATCTTAACAAATAACATATCTGTAAGAAGTGTTCTTCATAGTCATCCCACAACAAATCAAAGTTTATCATTATCTAAGTCATATATGTAAACAATAAAATGGCCAGTATTAATAAGACAAATCACAAGTACACCATCAAGAATGAGGCTTTTAGTCAGTCGATCAGTCATGATCAACAAACAGCCTGGTACATATGTGCTTTGGCTCAAGTCCCCATACAATATTAGCACTAGATGAAATTAACATGATAAATCCTGAAAGTATTGCATCACTAATATCAATGAGAGAGACTGAGCATTATGAATATTATTCGAAAGGATAAAGTGGAAATGTGTTATAACGCTGTGGCCCTTGTTAATAGATCACGAGATGATATCGCCAATTAGAGTCATCGACTTATTGACCGGACCAATACGAACAGCCTAGACTCCTTATTGGTCCCTTGAGATAGCAGCTTTTCGCCTAACCCAGTCGATTCAGTCCAGAACGCAAATATAAGTCTCCGTTATATGGAATCGTATATTTCAAACAAATTTGGTTTATATACAAGCAAAATCAGACCACATCACACCATAAAAGAAAAAGTAATATTTGTACAATATCAAGCCAAATAGTGGTTGTGATTGTGAGAAACTGTGACTAATGGATTGAGAATAACTTGAGAATAGTAAATCATATAACAGTAACCAATAGGTCAAATAAAAGCTTATAATAAGAGGAATATAAATATATAGTTTAGTTTCTTAAGTTATACGATTAGAATATATGTATAATTTTAGTTCATAAATAGTTTTCAGCAGTTACTCGTAATTTAATCTTCACTAGGATATAACAAAAGGTATATATAAAGAGATACTGGAACTCAAGATCTAAATTAATATAACGAATGGATGCATCTGCATCTGTTAAATCGATCATGATTGCTGGTTTGTTCTAGTTTGTATGAAACAATAAGGTACCTTACAAACTGTTATATAAGTTTAAGGAATAACAATACAATTTAATGACATAAACTGTCAGTATTTCTTAATATTATTTATAAACTTGTTTCCGTATATATATATTTTTTTAAATTCTAGCCTTTACCTAGAAGATGTATGGATGCTTTATTTTATTACTATATACGTGCACTAGCATGTCTACATTCATTTCCTGCTTCTATGAATAATTTATCGAATGTATTGTTGGACTATTATAAGTCATTTGATTTATCTTCTATATGTTTTAATGATAATAATAATCATGAGAAACTACATACTGATTCAATGAAAGATGTAATATTAAGTGCAAAACGCTGGCCAAAATTTACCAATCAACGAATACGAACACTTATACAGTTTTATGCAGCACTCCATTTGCATACAGGTACATAGTATAACTTATTATTTTTATTACGTAATAAATCACACAAATTGCACTGCTAATGTTATCAGATGTTTAAACTACTGATTAAGTTTTGCCACCCGTGAAATATCGACTTTCTGGTGTGTAAAACAGTTTAAAATATTTTGACCATCAGTATGTCCCTACATCGTCCTTTCGATACAGTAATTATTTTTAATTACAAAGTCAGTCAGTCAGCTACAACGTAGGACCAGGCACATATGTGCATCGGTCCAGGTTGCCATACCGCATCAGCACAACAAGATGAACACCGGATTCATAGCAGTGATTAGGTCAAAGATGGTAATATATAAGAGAAAGACTGCATATAGAGATATAGTACAAGAAGAAAGAATTGGTTCGTAGAAAGAAAGATATGAAGCGATTTTAATCTCTTAGTTTAAGGGAAGACAGGGAGTGTATACACCGACGCCATTGTGATCGATTCTGAGCCATGTCACCAAGAGTCTCCAACCATTGGTTACGATAGTCACGCGGACCCCAACCAAGTAGTCTGCATCTACCAACATGGCTCAGACTAGAAGTTAGTGACTTCAAGCACTGATGCCACGTTTTGGTTTGGCCGCCCTAATTACAAAGTGTAATGACAGATACCCTAAAAAGTGTTTTATGGATAGGACAGACAATAATTCAATCGTTTTCTTACTACATATAGTTTTGTTGTTCAGCATTTTAATTCTCAATGTTCTTCTATGCATATGACCTCACAATTGGAGGCAATACTTTTTTTCAGAATTTATTTCTTTTACTCGCACCATATTAGATCCTGTCAAACTGATAAAAATGGCTGATGATCTTTTCGAAAATATGAACAACTGGAATAGAGTAGAATTGAACAAAAATCAGTTGATACGTATATTGTGTATTCATTTCTATTTAACTGACCAATACTTATCAGTAAGTTGTTTTATTTTATCTGTTTTTACGGTGATTTCGTTCTCTGCTTTCATAGTAATAATGTGTTGACTCCGTTAACTGAATTTCATATACGCAATCTCTCCAATGTATATACGAGCTGAGGTAGTAAAAACTTCGTTTCACAAAATTTATCGTACAAGAATACTTATCGGTTGCAATACTTCCCCTTTTCTGTTTCCATTGTTCCAAACCTCTATGAGGGTCCTCGGAACCGAAGTTCTACAGCTGACTCATTTTTTTATATTTCTATTTCGTTGTATTTCATCCGATTTATATCATAGTGTGGTGTGTGCTACTTATGTCGACGTAAGTAGTATATAACGCTAGTCAGGAAGAGAATGGGAACAGAAAGTAATTGGTATGGAAATGTAGGAACAATGAAGTTTGAGACAATTAATGAACATTTTGCAAGTGAAGTATTGGCGTATGGTTTTTCTGTTTTATCAAGTAACTGTAACTTTGTGCTAAAGATAATCGGTTGTCGTCACCTACGTTCTACTTCACTACAATAGCACTTTCAATGTGTGCGTTTGTTTTGATAACATTTGGTTATTATAAGCAGTGTAGAGGCTCAGACACGTATGTATTGGTTTAAGTCGTTACATCACATCAACACAGCTAGATTAGTTTATCAACACAAATACCATAGTAGTAGAAGTAGTATTAGTAAAGATTAGAAGTAGGTAATTTGGTTCTAAAATAAACTATGAGTTGGCAGGGTAAAAAGCATGAGCATCTTAAAACGAACAGGAAATTCATCTGAGACATTTCTACCGACCCAGAACAATGTCATTTAGTGTTTCCAACCATTAGTTGCGATAATCGAAAGGACTCTGACTAAACAGTCCGTATCTACATACACGGCTCAGTCCAACGACTTCATGAACTAATTCCACATCTTGATTTAATTTCTCTAAGCTTTCTTCCAACCAACTTCCACACCACCAAACATCGTGCGTCTATGTAGGTGGTTGGGCATAGATGATACATATCTCAACGACCTCACTCAACAAAGACTCAAAACCTCATAAACTGACTTACCATTTCTTATTTATTACTCTGCATCTAATCTCAACATTACTCACCCGGGTAATGTCTCGAACACATCTATGATTATGTGGTGTATGCTACTTATACTGACAGACATAAGCAGTATGTGGCCGCAATCTGAATTAGAATTTCTGGCAGCAGAAGAGTGAATTGAAGAGAACATAAAGCAAATAGGAGAGGAATCAAAAGAACAACAGAATTGGAGGAATAATGAGGTATGTCAAGGATAACGCAAAGAAGATGTGCAAATGATGTATTTAATATAGGATTTTCATATTTTACTAAGCCATTGTGTAATTTTTCATTAAAAAATAAATCCGTTTCCCCACTGAGTTCTTGTTCACTACAATAATACTATTATATATATTTCTCAATTCTAGGACACGAAATCAAATCTATCATCATTTCAAACAATAGATGGAAAATCTTTTATGCTGAATGAATATCAAACGGGCACCGCTCTACTCTTATGTTTAACGATTTATTTAATTAATTGGATTACTTCAAGTATAGTTGGTATTACATCAGAAACAGTATCATTAAATAAACAGATTTCAAGTACCATACCAAATGATGAAACAATCACCAATGTTAGTAACAACGACGATGTCAACAATGATAATAGTAATAATTCGATCAATAAGGATGATAATTCCACCTTACTTGTTTCTTCGACTGCAAACATTCATCCTACTTCTAATGATAATAATAAAATTGACATAGCAGCATGTAAACTGGAATTATTAATTGCATTGAATTTATTATTCCTCTGGTTTCGGTCAAATCGCTTCACTGAGATTAATGCAGGTAATCACATTTAAAAAATTTATTCGCTTATATAGTATTAGTTTAAGTAGTGAGTAGCGACAAAATATCCATCATTAAATCAAATAGTTAGTATTATAATCATTTTAAGATGAAATCTTCGTACCTGTTATAAGTGTTTGCACAGATATCGGTGTCAATATTTTTGTTATAAATCTAAGCTGTTGGATATTTTGAAGAATTGATTAATTTATAATGAATCCGTTGTAATATATCGTTATTACAGAACCCCATGGGTATATTAAAACTGTACATTTATATTAAACTCACGTTTAAAAAATACAGAGACTTATCTGTTTATTTCTTTCTACAAGAAACCCGTCTTCAAGAATTTCCTAAAGTATCCAAAAAAAACTTTTCTTTACTAGTGTTGTTATGACGTATGGTATCCGAGTCTGATACAGATACATAAACTCCTTATACGCAATTCAAGCCCCCAACCTGCTACTCATTGTGAAGACTAAGAGTAGAGAATTTAGTTCATTGGGTTAAACCCATTCACAATCACAAGCATATATATAAAGCGAGAAAGAGAAATAAAACCATGTTTTCATTAATCACATGCGCTTGTCATTAAAGGATTTTTCATTGGCGCACTATATCAGGTATTATGATTGATGAATGTTTCAGTGTTACTTAAGATATTATTGCTAACATTAAGTAACTTTATCATCCTATTTATCGCTTTAATCGTTATGAATTACAAACATTCTAGTCAGTTCGCTTTTCAACAGTAATAATTAAATTGTAATTACAAATGATCATTATAGAGAAATAATGTAGAACTCATATACCAGGTAGACATTGAAAACAAATATCCCTTCACATACTAATCACCATACTACATGTTAAGGAGTTCTTAAAATCACCTTATCATTAGGAAAAACGGATAAAATTTAAGTGTTCTTTTCTAATAAATCAGATTTCATTCTCACAAACATTTCTCTTTCTATGTTTTATTTAGGGAATAAATCATCTTATCAACTGACGGATAAATTATTTCAATTATTAACTCCTACATTCACTGAAAATACAGTGTACTTTTTAAACAATTTACTTAAATACTATAAGCCGTTATTACGTGATGTCGATAATCATAATGGTGGGCAAAAACAACCTACTGATATACCTGTACAAGTAAACAACAACAATGAAAACACAAGTGATAATGTTAATAGCAAAATAATCGATGCTGATATTGTTGAAGGAGAACGTGAAAATTCTTTTCTCATTGAAAAACATGTCGATCCTTGTGATGATGATAGCAACCGTGAGAGTGAAGTCCATAACATCACTCCCATAGATTGGATTCGTTTGATGAAGCTGCCTGAAATGATCGTATTACAAGTAACTTAATTTTGATTATTTATTAATACACTTAGACTATGCATGATATTGTTCTTTGCTCAGTGATCAATCAATGTAAATATCTCATCCCTACAGGTTAGTAGCAATCCGAATTGCTCAATGGTGACAACTTAGACTATGAAACTGGGTAACCCAGGTTTAAAATCCACGCCGGAGCACCAGCCCCCACAAGATTGCAGGTACGCGTTGGTGACGAATGACAACTAGCATGAAACCTAAATCAAACGTAATTCTTTCCAGACTACCTCCAACCTCCTAAGATCAAAACATTGTGCATGAGATGTTAAGTCGCTTAAATTAGTGACCACGCTACAACTTGATTGATAGCGTTCGATCAGTATAATAGGCTAGATAAATATAAAATTAGTCACTAGTCAGTCAATTGTTTTTATTAACAGTTATTCTTTTAGTGTTCACCTTATGTTGTTAAGTTTAAATTAGATATTTACAAATTGTTTTATCCCTTAGCATATATTTTGGCATCAATCACATTATTACAGTCCATGAAGTCACTGAATATTTATCTAACCCATGTAAGGAGATGCAAACTTCTTCAGTGGATTCTGATTGATAAGCTTATGTGATTATTCATCTTAAATGAAATGGTCCGAAATTCGGAATTGATTTGATAACTAATCTTTAAAATTTTGTCAACAATTTCATGCTTTACATTTAATGTAAACTGGAATATGCGTCATTAAATTAATCTTCGCAGATGAACTCACATTTGTCTTTCATTAGATCCTGAGTTTTATCTCACATATATTTTTCTCTCAAATCATATTGTCTGTCCCTAGTCTTCCTTGTTACCATTATTGCCATCACTACTTCTAATACTCTGATTTTTTGTTTTTTTTATTTGATGTTCTAACTGAAACTGATTCACATATTTGTCAGGGTAGGCGTTCCATCCTACTTTATGGCAGTGAAACGTGGCCGGTAAGAGTAGAGGATATCCGTAGGTTATTAGTATTTGATCATAGATGTCTTCAAAACATTGCTCGTATATCCTGAGACCATCGAGTAAGTAACTCAGTTGTTAGGAAACGGGTACTAGGTAAGGATGGCAAATCGATTGATGAAGTAGTGAAACTTCATCAGTTGAGATGGCTGGGACACGTGTTACGTATGCCCAACGACCGACTTCCTCGACGTGCGATGTTCAGCGGTATAGGAATAGGCTGGAAGAAAGCTAGGGGTGGCCAGACCAAAACATGGCACAAGTCCATGAAGTCACTGACAAGTAGACTGAGTCATGTTGGTAGGTGTAGACTACCTGGTTGGGGACCGCGAGATGATAGAAACCGATGGTTAGAGACCCTGAATGACATGGCTCAAAATCGTTTGCAATGGCGCAGGTGAATCCACTCTTTGTGTTCTCCAAAATTCTAATCTTCTAAATTCTTCATATCCCTTTATTCCTCTTTCCAAATTTATTTCACTGGATTATACTCTTTAAACAACATCTCCAAACCCTAATCTT
This sequence comes from Schistosoma haematobium, assembly GCF_000699445.3. Taxonomy (NCBI): domain Eukaryota; kingdom Metazoa; phylum Platyhelminthes; class Trematoda; order Strigeidida; family Schistosomatidae; genus Schistosoma; species Schistosoma haematobium. The sequence continues at coordinate 79,814,425 of NC_067195.1, forward strand.
CCCGATTACTGCTTATACTCTATCACTACGGGATTTGAATTGACAACTGCATCTCTGTGCTAATGTGGTATGGCAACTCAAACTGATGTACGTACGTACCAAGTTCTACGTTGTTACTGACTGACTGAGCCGTCACGGCTGAGAAGTATAGAAGTAGAAAGGTTTCACTCGAGTAATAAAGATCTATTGTTTTTGGATTGTTACAAATACTTTTTCTATTTATTGATCAAGTCATTTGAATTGTGTAGAAGTGGTTTAGTGTCCAAAATGTCCATATATTAATTCCTAATTTACAAGTTTAAGGTATATTCCTCACGTACCTATTTTAGTGTGTCAATATTTGGGTAATGTAGCTAGGCCTGGACAAAAAATAATAATCTAAATTTGAATACAAGAACTTGTGCTCAGTTCCTGATTTTTTTCAGCAAAGAAGTCTTAATGTTTCTTTTTGCTAATATTCACAGGGTTTTCAACCACTTCATATACCAACACAACGTTCATTATGTAGTTCATCAACAGATTACAATCCTGTACATCCATTCCTTCTTGATTTCTCCAATGATAAACTAGATGAATTAATAATTCCAAACAACGAAAATATGCACGAAACTAGTGTTCCAAAGCCCAAAGAAGTTGGATTGGAACGTGTCCTGTGCCTGTTAACATCCGCTCGGTTGGTTTATGTGCATTCTTCTAAAAACGTTTCACTAAATGTTTAATGTAAACAATGTTCTGCAAATTTTTGTTTCTTGGATTTTAAATTACCACTATGGTAGGAAAAAAGCAATATATATGTTCCATTTTTCTTGATTACCAGTACACATAAAATGCATCTTCGCATATGTGTTTACTCAAAAGACAATTGTAAGTTAGTAATTACTTTACAGTTATTGAAATGATCGTCTGACCGATTGATATACAAAGTATAGTAATAATTGCAAAGACAGTCCCAATAGAAATTGGTTTGTTAAGCGTCCAAACCAAACGCAACTCTTTACAATACTATTGAAATCTAAAAGTCGGCACACGCTGAACCAATTCTGTTTGTAAATTATATCTTATTATTAGGTTGTTACTATTATTATTATATTGATTCATAGATATTGTTAGATATTATTTGTCAGTATTAAGAATCATAACACTTGCATAAAATTACTGCAATAAACATATCGATGCTGTTTTAGTCAATCTGTTTTATTTTATATCATCGTATCACTTGTCGTTCTTATCATTACTACGTGTATGTTTCCTCGTTCATATATGTGTTTTTTTTTCGTGTACTATTCACTACTTTCAATCATACCTCTGAGTAACAACTCTTTACATTTTTGTTATACTTCGTCCGCGGGTGCCATTAGCCTCTCCAATCCCCCTGTAAGGGTCTCAGAACCACAGTTGTGGGTCTGTTGAGTTCAGCTCACCGATTTCTGTTGCGGATGTGTTTTTTCAATTATTCTCATACTTTGTATATCAATCAACCCAGCGACTGTTACTACCAGGATTCTCAGCATTGTCTAGTTTCTTGGAGGCAGAACACTTTATTTTAGCGCACAACTCAAAATATGCAACCAGCAAACAGTAAGAGAGAAGCGAGTGTATCCAAACAAATATGTAAGCTGATGAGTCATACTCAACTAAATATGTATCTAGATGATTTCAGCAATTAACGTTTAAGTACGCAAACGAAATGGCGCATATAATACATACAACTATCCATACTTAATCATGGATCCACTTATTAATTACACACAGACTTAAGGCTTAAAATAACTCGATTTTTATGTCAGTCACAAGTTAATTCACAAGCTCAACTCGTTCGACCATGTACAAACTTGCATATATATATATATATATATATATATATATATATATATATATGAGCTGGTTCAGCTCAGAGACACCTTCAACATCTTCGTCCTGAGATACAAATATTTCCTACAATACATTCATGTCGTTGTACTAATTTAGTTTTGCAATTTGGTCTTATGCACTTATGTGCGATTCATCCAATCAATTAGTCTGCAAGCAACCTAGGACCGGACAAATATTTATTATCCGTTCAAGTTGCTAGAGATCTAATTTGCTCATTCATAATAACATTATTATCACTAAGTGTTTTGTCTGTTGTTTTTTTCTAATCTGATATTATTACGTTTTGCTGAAAATAGATATGTAGCTCTAATGTTCCCATCCCTAGTAAATTGGATTCCGAACTCTAGAGATAAAAATCCAGATTCCACAGAAACAACTGTCTGGTTTGGTTCATTCTGTTACAAAACTCATTCCTCAAGCAATTTAAAAGACATGTTCAGTGTACTTAACAAACCTACAACTATTACAGCTATTAATAGTAATATTAAAGAGACTCAGTCAAATAAAACAACTTTAAATAGCTTTGAAGAGCTACGTTACACCGACACTAATCCTGTGCATTTTAACGCTGTGCTTAACAATAATGAACAAGTTAATCTTGAAGAGTCTGACATACAAAAACCGATAAACTTTGATATGTTGAATGTAAGTAAAACAGTTGATTAAACATTATTCTAAAAATTAATAATTCCTTTATTATTGTATTTCCTATTACTCTGTGTTGATGGAACTATGACTTAACAGTTACAACACTCCGATTTTAAGAACCAGATCACAGGTATGAACCCTCTTTTACTTCTGCCTGAGTAGTTGGACACAGACCTGTACTTGATATGCAATTTCTAAGAGAAACACCTACAAAATTTGGGTGTTCGAAGTGAAAAGCACCGGTTTTAGGACCCGAAATAAACAGCAACACTGTGATCCAGATGCGTCCAGCAGACGAGTCCCAAGTATGACGAAACGCACATCCTGGATTCCCATGCTAGCTAGCATCCATCTTTGCCTATCTACAAGGTTATGTTTTGTTTAGATCAGGGATTTTAAAAAATATCAAGTGTATTTATGGAGAAAATGGATAGGTGATCATCAGATATATAAATACATTAGGTATAACTAGTCGAAAAGAAATGCTCAAGTTTAAACTCTGTAATTAATCGTAAAAAAATAAACGAAACTCCCATCCATAAATCAATCTACAAAGAAATGACCTCTACGATTCTGCTTTTCTTCGTTTATCTCTTTTGGTTTAACCGTATAGATATTCGTCAGTATAGAGTTGCGGAGATTGTTGAGCTTCATTGAAATCGTGAACCGACCTATGTTAGACCACCACTGAAAACCTGGGAGCGTTAGACTACCGTTTTGTTCTAGTATGGGACTCCTCGGCAATTTAGGTATTCACCAACGATACTCCTAATCCAAACTTTCTTCTATACTTTGCAAAAAATTAAAGTCAAGAACCTTACAGCCGAAAATACTACAAATACAATAAGCTTATCAAAACAACTATTAGTGAGAGTTCGAAACCTCCGTTTGTTGATATTCAAGACTGTAATCGATCGGTCTCTGCTGTCATATATGCATTCTAAATGGATTACATCAATATGTCGTCATTTTTTAAATCTCAATATATTTGATATGCAGAACAAAAAAGATACATTCCATTCTATTTAGAACTTGTTAGGTGAATATACCTCCGCAGTAGATAATATTTTGACTGTTCGAAGTGAACATTACTACGTCTGAGTCTCAATGTAAACATCGACACTGAGATTAAGGTTCACTTAGCTGACTAGTCCCAAATAAAATGAAAAGCTCATTGTGAACACCCGATGCCAGCCACATACGAAATATACCAATTACTAGGACAATGTTAATTAAAAGTTCAACTTTAAGGTTATCAACCTTTATTACTTGGAATAATTCCCTGAATTTTTCACCGATGACATAAAGATTTTTTCACCATAGGTAGAATTAGATAGTTTGTTCATTTAGCGCAACTCATTTTTTTAATAGACTGTTCAATGTATGCACTTCATGTGTTTTTTCGCTTAACAGCAATACCGTTCTATATCAAGTATATACCGGATACTCTTATTGTCTAACATTGTTTAGTCTTATCAAACCTTCAAATATTTATAAGCATTTCTAGAAATTACATTTCACTACTGTGTTCATATTTTAATGAGAAGTAAAAAAACTGAATCTGATATTAATTATTTGCCATTTCTCTTTTTTTTAATAAATATGAAGCCTAATTTGCCTGAATCGGCTCCTCCTTGTGGTAACGGCAATGAACAATTATCTAATATCCCTGTAACTATCCATCATAAAACAATAAGAACTAATTCAATAAGTAATCAAACCACAGAATCATCATCTCCCGAAGTAACTACATCAAACGATTTTGTAGTATCGTCAACTGCATCATCACTACCTTCCTCATTACTATCTCATGTTGGGACCTCTGGTGGACTTATCATGAATGCAGAGTTAGCTAAATTTATTCAAGAACAAGCCAGCCAGGTGTGTATGTTTGTTTTTCCTACACTAAATTTAACTAAATGTTACCATGTATAAAAGGTTGCAGAGATATGCTTATCTAGAGCTATCTACACAGCACCTTTTGGAGTGTTTTGATGACTGTAATATATCAGATTTACGACACTGATTGAATCTATATTCCAAGCTTTTGTGTTTATTTTATTTACCAATCCTTTATATTTATTTACTTCTATCACCATGGAATTGTGTGCATCTTAGTCAAAAAGCTTCGTTTTCACATAACGAAAACATAGAATACTAGGGTATACAAATTGATCAATTGACTTGAGTGAAAAATGTCCAATTACTAGAAAATATAATACATGAAAGCTTGTCTCCGAAAACCTATCGATGTTTGGTAGTAGGAATAATACTTAAATGTATTTGCAGTAGACTCCAGACACTGATATGCGAATTAAATCAAGAAATATGAAAGCAGGATTATCTGCTAAACAGAACATGATTTTGTACTTTATATTGAGCCTGAACAGTAAGAAATATATTTTTCTGTAGTTGTTGAGATTTTGAAAAAAGATGGGTTTTAAGCAGTTGACCCTACTTGAACAGATTATAATCAACACCCTACATCCCAAGTAACAGTTACCATGCTTCTTAACAATCAGAAATCAAATGTGTCTTCTGTAAAATAATGTATACATTTTTTCGATTACTGACCACTTATTACGAATCTCAGCGTGGATTCAAAAAGCTCGCCTAGCTTTTGCCAACTTGCATCATACTTGGTATAGCAAACATATCTGTCTCCCAACTAAAGGGGTGGGTATACCTAGCATCAGTTCTCTTTGATTTATTTTACAGTAGCAGTAAAACGTAGTCCTTAAAGCTACATACCATACGTAGATTACTAGTTTTTGATTATAAGTGTCTTCAAAAACATTTCTCGCGTATTTCGGAAACAATGTGTTAACGTTAGGAGGGTAAGGGTATTAGAGAAGTATAGCAAACCGGTTGATACAACCGTAAATCTTCATCTACCGAACGTGATTCATGCTTATATTCCTCCCATTGATAATTCTCTTCAAATTCATAATTATTCCACATGAAAATCAGAGATTTTGACCAAGTGTACGTTTTTTCAGACTGAATCATTTTACGTAAAATCAAATAATGTTGAATAACGTCGTGTGTTAATTTTCACCTAACATTATATTGTAGGTTGCAGCTAGACAACAACGATTCAATATGCCTACTAATTCCATTATTAATGACGACCAGCAACAACTGGATTCCACCGGAGCATCCATACCCACTACTGTTTGTGGAAATTCAGATGTTGGTTCTCTAAGAGGAAATTTACCTATGCCAGGAGTAGGAGGAGTAGAAACATCTTTATCAAGACTAAGCTTAAGCGCAACATTCAAACGAAATCTGCCACCAAGATATGCTAAATTATTACAAGCAAAAGAATTACAAGAAAAAGAGGCTTTAAAAAGTCGATACGGTCACCAAACGCAGAAAGAGGTATCGTTTTGTGTACATAAAATAACTGTAAATATCACTTGATGAATTAGTAATAGGCAGTTTGAGACAATTAACAAAGGATACACTAAATCTATGTTTTCTATCGGTCAGTGCTCACCAACAGGATACGTTAACAGTTTTGAGGCGACTCTGTGAGATTTAAAACTGTGATAGCCAAGTGTTGAATTCAAGAATTTTACCTCTCAAAAACATGCTACACTTCTGGTTGGTGTTAGATGAACCTAGACAGTTGACAGAAATTTCTAAATATAGATTTGCTACAATTTTATCATTAGAGTCGATCAATACTTTTGACCAGACAATATGATATTGGTTAGCATTCTAGTACCTGCTTTTCAAACTAACGACAGTGGTTCTATGAAGATGTGAGCTGGGTTGTGATTATATTTCCCCACCCATTGACTTCAACGAAGTAGTTGATGATTACCAGAAGTTCCGGTTTAAATCGCTTCCGGATTACCTTCAATTATTATAAATTAGTAGCAATGATTATATTTCCTTAAAAAAGCTCGAACCAGATTGTCAGACGAAATGGATTTACTTAAAATTCAATCGCTAAGATTTCCCTCCGTTAATAGATACTGTTTTTTCAGTCAGTTTAGTGGCAACATTCAATTTCTTGATCTGTATGCTATGATATGTTCTAAATATTGGGTTTTCATCTGGTATAGTAGAAATTCACATCCATTTTACCCAGTTTTACTCTGGACTCATACTGCAATCTCCTAGTACGAGGTTCTTTAGCACAGTGGTATGTGGTAACCATAGTTATGCGGTAAACCTTCATCATGAGACGTAATCTAGGGGGGGAGAGGGGCGGAAAGGGATAACTTTCGCTCCCCTTTATCAGAAAACAATGTATAAACAAGTGTTTTCAAACTATTCTCCTTTGTAGTAGTAGTAGTAGTCTGTGCATATCAAATATAAACTACTGAAATCTTTTTTTTTTCGATTTTTTTCAACTGTTTTAGTTAAGCTCATCCCTACTGCCACTTGATAAACCTGCTCCTTTAGCACGTAAAGAATCGGAAGCACCCACAGACCTTATTTGTTTATTATCATCATCTGATGTAAACCCAGTTGTACTACAGCATCTTCATGAACAGCATATTCAACAACGGCCTCAATGGTTTTAAATTAATTCCATGAATTAAGAAGAGAAAATTAAGTAAATGACAATGACAACATTAACACCAAGATCTTATTGAAGAAAAAGAAATAGTAGTGGTAGTAAGAGGAACAGAAAATTCCAATGAATTTATTTGGAATGTCTTCAACATCAACAATCCTGAGATATTATTATTCTGCACTATTCTCAAAAAAAAACTAGTTCAATGCCATTGTATAAGTTTGTTGATTCGTATGTTTTGTCGTTTTAGAAAACAATTAAATACTAAACTGTATATTGTAATAAGTTAAGATAGAATTGCTTGTTTCCTGTTTTGTTATTTTGTACTGTATTTTTTAGAATAATGAGATTTATTTCACATCTTGTTGAAATTTGTAAAAAAGAATTAATTGGGATTGTGAATGTAAAACTGTTTTTCAGATAAAGGTATACATATAACTCATGAGTGAGTATAAGCGACGACAGCCAAGACGAAAGGCTTATTTAGGTGGTAATAAATGTTGTGACTAGTAATTCCATTGAGATAAACGCAACTCAAGTGTTTTTGTTCTATTACAGAAAGAATTATAGAACATTAGTTGTGTCATGTGATTTGTGTAGCCTGTTTACGTACGTACACAAATCATAAAATAGAGGTATGGTCTATAAAGTAAATTTCAAGATATTTAGATACTATTTTAGGCAAATTTTAAAAACTGCACACTGTCCACTAATAGCCTGAAGGTGAATTTCACAGAGATTTATTACAACTCTCGTAACTCGCGAAAAGTCAGTCATATCCTAGATAAGAATAAATGTCCAAATCTAACGCTGAATGATAGTTTTGATGTATTACATACTAAATAAAGCAATAGATTTCGATTTAGTGGGTCAATAATATCTTGCTTGTTATGTAGTCTGAAGCTCTGGAGTTTGATTTCGTATGTGAATGTGACAGTACAAGACATGCGTAATACTTCTCCAGATAGAGACGTTCCTGTGGAGAAAACCATACAAATGTAGGAAAACCAACTACCTAAATAATGAGGCGCTTTTTATAATAACTTATTAATCACCGTATAAAATCTATGTAGAACAGACAACTCGATTAACATACATTTGAAGTTTGGCGAGATAACTAACCCGCTAAATTGGGTTAGAAGTGTTATAACTTGTTTGAATGCTACTTGTTATATGTGGTCGTCGCTGATTGTTGTGTCGAAAACGCTTATCACTTACACTTGGAACGAGGGACCTCCGAAATTCCCACGACGCGAAAGTAAAAACACAAAAACTGGTATAAGTGAATATTTATTAACCTCAAAACACGACGACAGATTGAGAATAATTCATCATATATTAGGCGCAAATCTGATTATCACTTCCAACAGTAAAACTTACGTTTGTTTTAGACGTCTAAACATTTTTTTAAATTAACCTTTTAAATGGGTATAATATTTTGTGAAACTTACTAAAAGTTTCGGGCTTATCATGTAGATTTACTAACCGAATGAGTATTATCATGAAATAGATGCCCATAAGTAGTTAGTCTCAAGTTATTATTCAAGATTATAAACCGCTTTCCGGTTCAAATAGACTATTAGGGTTTCATAAATATTGCACGTGTCCGAATTAGAGTTAACAGTGAGATATCCGGACTTAAATAAATGACTGGTTCGAAATTACGAAGACTAGCCAGTTAAATTCAAATACTCCAAGTTATTCGTCATATATACCTGTTAGTCTGGTGTGTGTGCCACTGACATCGACAGATATAAGTAGTATGTATCATCAATCGAAAGTGAAATGCCTGGCGGCAAAAGATTGAGAAGATCGAAGGAAAGAGAACGAGAACAGAGAATGATTGGTGTGGAAACGAAAGAACAACGAAGTCTGGGACGATTGATAGACATTTTGCAAATGAAGTATTTATTGTATGGTTCTCAAATTTTACTAAGAGATTCTGTAATTTTGTGTACAAATACTTCCGGTTATTCCCACTGGTGTTTTCGTTCACTATAGTAGAACTAATATGTGTTAAGGCTAACAGGCATACTTTATTTAAAAGGTTGGGAGAAAATATTTTCTGATGGTAACCGAAGTATGGATCGACTTTGCGAACACGGTTGTACGCTAGTTTACTTCCCATGATCCAATAGTAATGCGAATGACTGGTCCTCCCCTATATTTTAAGTCTCAAACCCTGATTAGAAATAAGGTATTTTCTCATGATCATAGCAACAGCTTAGAACAAGCTTTTAGCCATATTTATCCCTATTCTACGGTACTTACAAATTAAAAAATGGATCACATTGAGAATTAACTCGAAAATCTGAGGGACGAACTATTTTTTCATTGGAGGGGATAGCAGTTTCAGAAGGAACAGTTACCTGATTACTTATCTACACCTGTTACCCCTCGTGAAGGAGCATAGGCTGCTCGCTAACATTTTCCATCCAACTCTGTCCTGGGTAATCCATCCCAGTTGATATTCATCCCTATGATGTCTGCGTCTGATTCCTGACGCAGTGTGGTCTTTGGTCTTCCTCCTTTCCATTTCCTTTCAGGATTCCGAGTTGGCGCCTGCTTCGTGATGCAGTTTGATGATTTCCTCATTGCAAGTATTGTCCACCTCCAGCGTCTTTCCCTAATTTCCTCCAGCTGAAATCTGGCTTGTTCTCTGCCACAATAGGTTGTTGTTGGTGGTATCCGACCAACGGACATTGAGTGTCTAACGTAGAAATTTTTTTATAAATACTTATACATGTTTGATTATGGTTGTAGTGGTTCTCCAAGTTCCAGCTTCATACAGTAGAACTGTCTCGACGTTCGTATTGAAGATTCTGAATTTGATATTCGTTAACAGTTGAGTTTCATATGTTCTTCAATTGTAGGAATGCTGCCCTAACTTCGCCAATCCTTGCATTTACGTCTGCATCTGATCCTCCTTGTTTATCGGTAATGCTGTCAAGGTACGTGAAAGTTCCCACCACTTCCAGAGTTTCTCCAACAAGTTTGACTGGGTTGGTGTTCTCCGTGTTGTGTATGCATTTGTGTGTGTGTATGTGATAGAAAGGTCAAATCTTCTGATTGATTCCAAGCTGTTCATTGTATTCCGTGCTTCCACTCAGATCTCGAGGTCCTTATAATTCCGTCAACTACCAGAAGAAACAGAAAGGGAGAGAGTAATTAGTCGTTTCTTATCCCAGTTCTCACTTGGAATACGTCTGTCAGCTGTCCTCCATCCACAACTTCGCAGTGTAGTCCGTCGTATGAATCCCGTATGATATATATAGATCTCAGGTACACCATAGTGTCGAAGAAGGTTTCGTAAGATCCTCCTATTCACGCTGTCAAACACCTCATAACCAAGGAAATTGATGTATAGTGACGAGTTCCATTCAGTTAATTGTTCAACGACGATCCGTAGTATGGTGATTTGGTCTGTGTACGACCGATCCTTACGGAATCCAATCTGTTGATCTCGAAGCTGGACGTTTATTAAATCTTTCATCCGACTCAGCAGCACCGTTGAAACTTCTTCTGGTACCGACAGTAGTGTGAGGTCTTTGTAATTCTCACACTTCCTCAGATCTTTCTTTGGTATCTCGATGAGTTACTTTTCTTTCCAGTCTGTCGGTGGCATTGTTCCTAGTTCAAAATCTTCCTGAATAGCATATGAAGCATGTTTGCAGTTGTTTCTATATGTGACTTCAGTGCTTCGGCTGTTGTATTGTCAGATCCTACCGCTTTCCCACTCTTGACTTGTCTGATAGCCATCCTGATTTCTCCCGTCGTTGGTGGAGTGACATCTATAGTAAGGTGTGTGTGTGTGTGTGTTGCTTCGATGTCCGTTTGACTCAGTGGAGCTGGACTATTCAAGAGTTCCTTGAAATGTTCTACCCATCCTTCCTCTGTTCTTGAATCTCAGTGACTGGCTTGTCTTCTTTGTCCTTGACCGCTCACTCTGGCCTACAATATTTCCTTTCCATTTTTTTCGTTGTGTCATATAGTTGTCTCACATTTCCTTGTCCTGCAGCTTTTTCCGCTGTCGCTGCTAGCTCTTCCACGTACTTCTGCTTCTCAGCTCTAACGCTCTTCTTTACTTGTTTGTTTGTTTCTGTGTATTCAGCTTGTGCCCTGACTATCTCTTTCTGTGTCCCTTTTTGACTGCTGTTAATTGCTGTCTTCTTGTTATTCCTTTCTTGAATCTTGTCCTGTGCTTCTATTGAAATCCCTTCCTTACGATGATGCTTGTTGTGGTCCAGCACCTCCCGATACGCTGAAGGTAGTGCTTCTTTGATCCCTTTCTACTTGTCTTCCATCATAGTTTCTTCCTTTGTGAGATTTTGTAGTGCTGGGACCTGTTGTTGAGAGCTATCTTGAATTGGTTGAGTTTGTCAACATGTCGAAGAAAGGCTTTGTTGAACCTTTGTACTGCCGTCTCCCCAGATGCCCAGTATTTTTTTCAGCTTCGATTTCACCTTGGCAATCACTAGCTAGTGGTGTTCTGAAGCAACGTCAGCTCCTTTCCTGGTTCTCAAGTCTTCCATTGACCTCCTGAATTATTTATTGACACAAATATGATCTATCTGGTTCTGTGTATTATGATCCGGTGAGACCCATATAGTTTGTTGTATGCGTTTGTGTGGGAATACTGTGCTGCCTATAACTATTTCAAGAATGCACATAGATTTGCAAATCTCTCACCATTCTCGTTCCTTTCTCCTAGTCAGTCCATATCGTCCCATGATATCTTCATACCGTTTGTTGCCCATTCCAACGGCCGGTTAGTTCTTTCATCATGATGGTCAATTGCTTTCCTTAGCACTTCTCTATGATGACTGCAACCTCTCATAATACTGATCTTTATCATCTTCGTTGCTGTCATTGGTGGGCGCATAACATTGGATAACATTCATTGTGATTCCCTTTTTTGTTTTGAAAGATGCTTTGATTATCCTGGGTCCATGACATTCCCATCCTATATGGACTTTCCGTGGTTCTTCGGACAGCATCAGAGCGACTCTCTAGTTGTGTGGAGCATTCTCTTCTTCGTGATCAGAGTACAGCAATATCTCTCCCGAATATATCCTATTCTGTCCAGATTGGGTTCAATGAGTTTCACTGATTCCGAACATTGTCAAGTTGTATCTCATTATTTCCGCAGTTATTTGGTTTGTCTTCCCGATCTCCCACATTGTCCGAACATTTCATGTACCCATATAAGTTGTTGCTCTGGTTGTTAGAAGGGGCATCAGCTTCGTTACTTCCGAAGAATTTCGGTATTCATCATTTTTCCTTCAACTCCCAGGGCAGACTTTAAATGGTTTAATTTGTTTGTTTTGGTTAGCGTTTGTTTAGCAAGGTTGTTTTCTACGGGTTAGGTAAGCTGACGCCACGCCAAACCCTGCTCCTTTTTGTGAGCTTGTGACCAACAGCAGTCGTAGAAGAGTAACAGGCGGAGTTGGTTGCCTCGAAATTAAATCTGTAACTGAGTCAAGTAGTTTAATTTCGTATGTTTATAAAAATATCAGTACACTGATCTATGAAGTCGGTTTTTAACCCTGTTTAATACAAGTTGACAACTTAACCAGCATTCCAATTCGCATAAAACAAAATATGTTATAACAGTAATCTATACATTAAGTAATGTTATCACTTTAATTTACAGACACGGTGAAAACATATCAGTAGGATAGTTACTCGTCATAATTATCATCATCTCCAATGACTGAAGAGCCTAAAATTCGTCCGGATCCAGTAGCTGTAGGTAAAGTAGATGACTCGGTTGCTGAATTAATATCTCCAGAGTTAACATTTGGATAATTACAAGACTGTGATAATCCATGTCCGATCATGTAGTTACTAAGGTCTGATGCAGCACAATTTGAAGCTGCCAACAAGTCTTCTCTGTCTAACCGTTCCCCAATGAAATCAGCCCTAGCCTTTAAAAGAAGTAAAAATTAATCGTTAAACATGCAAATGGACAACCATGAGTTATGATCAGTTACCGGATACAACGAACTAATTTTTAAGTGGAAATTAAATTGGCTATCAAGTCCTGCAGATTCATCAGTAACTTGGTATCTAACGTAGCATCCAAACTCCAAAAATAAGAGCATTCCCAAATCTGTCGAAATGCGAATATGCAAATAATTTTAATGATCCAGCACAGTTGGTTGGAGGTTCCACTAGTATTACCAATAAATCCTAACGAATATATGTACTGCTGATCTGGATTGGTTAGTCAGTGACAGATATATTAAAAAATTCACTAATCCATCATGATTCCGTCTGATTAGTCTCAATTACTTCAGTTTATGGAGACCACAATCTTTCTGTGGCAATCAAAAAGAGATCATTTTGAGTGACACTTTCTGAGATCCTTAATTTAATTGGAACCTGGCCCCTAAATAACACTTGAGAACACTTATCCCATGATCTAGTTTTATAAAAGGGAACCTGACAGACCGCACAAATGAATGGTCTTGATATAAAAATACTCCTCTCAAGCGAAAGACTTGTTAGGTGATGTAGGCTAAAAGAATAGTTAACTTCCTACTACTTTGTACCAAATTGTCATCTGCTTTTCCGTTGATTTCATATTATTTGGTTAAGTAGACTCTAATATCCCTTTTAAAGGTATTATTTTGCCCTCTGAGCTGGATGGTTTGGTCGTGGAGATTTCATCGTTTTTCTGAACACCATCAGCATAAACTTCAGGTAAAAGTGAAGTGTTCGACATTTTTCACATATGATCATCCACTTGAGCTACAAATCTATGCCATGTCAGGTATCGAATGTCGTGGAACATAAGTTCCGTATAAGAACAATCAAAGATATGTGCAATTAACAAGGCTAAATGACTTAAGGACAATTACTGTGTGCGATTTCCATTTTGATATAAACTGATGTAGATTAAAAGATCCCCAGCCTAACTGTTGATTCAAATATCAGAGTAAATTCATTTGTTCTCTATGTGAACGAAATACCAGACAATATCAAGTGTCTAATGCAACCAAATATATCCCCACGTATATCGGACGCATAAATGGTATAAGTGCGATTTCTCAAGACATTTCCGCCGTCAGTTTTCTGTGAAAAGGACATAAACGTCACAGTATGAAGATCAAGGCTTACTTTTATCTGATTGTGTCTTAAGATTTTGGAATAGTGTCGATGGTAAACTGGAATTTATCAAGCTTAAAAAAGCCATTCTACTATATTTACAGAGTGTATAAAGACTAGAATGGATGCGATGTGTGGACGACTCAAATACCTTAAGACCCAGGTAACTAGGATGCGAATCTAGACCTGATAATATCCGCCTTTTTTTCTTACGCTTAGGTTGAGAAAGTGTGAAAAGAAGATAAGAGGACCAAGAAATAACTTGAGATCCTCTTGGTTTGAACGTCCTATTTTTCAAAGCTTGATAACATTAAAGTAAATTAGTAAAAAACATGGACTCGACAAATACGACCTGTCTTGAGTTAAATTCATCAACTCTTGTACGAGAACTGTTTTGTGGAGGTATGAACTACAGTACTAGTTTGGTAGAAAGCTAAGCTGACGCATATTTTTGTCAGGTTCTGTTGTGTGACAAAAAGCAATAGAATATACTAGTGATCCTAAAAACTTGACAATATTGTTGTGTCAAACAGAAAATATCACATTAAGTACAAGACAAACATTTTGACCAGACTTTTTACTAAACAATATTTGTGAACGAAAAAAACAAGACACCAGAATCCCATACCTGTTCGAAAATTTCTTGTTGTTCTTTAGCTAGTCTTTCCAACTCTTCGCTGTCTTGGTGTTTAAACCGATAACTAGCACTAAGCATTTTTCGACCTTTGATTTCTTCTTTAGCTTCCTGACAAGCCACTTCAGCATGTTCTTTATAGGAAGATAAGTTCATGGCATCCAGACCTGAAATGTACGATGAAGTCTGGTTACATATCCCTCACCCTCAAGTATATGCTGTGGACTTATAGTCTTTTTATTAGCTTTAGAACATGCGATATTAGCTTCCGTAGCCAATTTGTGAATAAAACAATGACAGCAATTTAGGAGAAGATCACGTGTTTCTGTAGTTAACCGTGCATCTGGTAGTACCTCCTTGACAAACTTATTAAGCGAAGCGCGAGGAATGGACACTTCATCCTCTTCTTTAGCAGGAAAATCATCATCATCCGAATGAGCTTTAAATGATAACGTTGAGTATGTGTTGAAACTTACGGCTCATTACGATTGGTCAGTTTCAAATGACCGGTATCTGGTTCATCATTTATGACCTTGATAACTATTGTAGAATATTCGAAATCTTGCTTTATCAACTTCTAGTTTGACTACCAGACTGTCTTGATGCTATGCTTATCCCGAAATGGATTGTCGTATAGTGCTTTCTTTATTTCATGAAAGTGAATTCTATGTGATTAGTTAGCGGACGTCTCATTTCCCTTCGTTTTCTGTTTTCTCTCGCAAACATTATTCTTTTCACTTCCCCGGCACACAAAATACCTTCAGATTTGACTCAATCTAACCAAACTCTGAATTTCATGATACGTATAAGATATTGGGATTAGTTCTCAGGTAATGAGTGGGAACAAATTCCCTCTCTTACTCTCTAAACTAACGAAGGGTTATCTAGATAAGTTTGATCGAGACCCTACTGCTTGCAGAAATATATCATTGTATTGTAGTCAAACCGTTTGGCAGCCAGATCACTGAATATCAAGCAGTCAACCGATCCTTTCCAAGGTCATTTGTGATTTGAGCGCAACAATCAACTGTACACTATGGACAGGTATATACAGCAGTGGACGCACTCGTGTTCCTGTACTTTTCTTACCAATACATTTGTGTGATAGCGCTGTTCGTACTATAAAGCCAACAAAGTAGCCACGGTACTTGGATACGACGAAAGTGTAGACCATGTCAGTATTAATCCAAGGTTGGATTTCGACGTTAACTGGTTGGTTACACCATTCCCATCTAACTCAAGTAGGCCTCCGATCGTCGACACATAACCTGCATTGGTGATCTAAAGTGCATTTTGCACTTGTTCCAAAAGGTATGTTCATCTAGATCCCAAAACTCTTCTAAAATGTTCGGCCACTACAGAACTATCATCAGTATTGATCATAAGGCAGAGACTCAGTTTCACCAAAATTTTATAGTACAAGTGTTTTCTTGTATAGATGTGCTTAAATATATACGAAAATATCCCATGTACCCAGTCCATACAGCATCGTTTCTTCGTTTCTTGTAAAGTTTATTGCCTTTTCTATTTCTCCTTGTAATTACATCACGTTCATATTTTCCATTTGTCTGAAGCATAATGCTATGGATTCTAAAATTAATTATGTCCGCTATGTTGAGTTCTTAGAATTTTTTTGGCCATTTTACTTACCATTGCATTGGATTACTCTACATTAGACGTTTCTGACTACATTGATTTGTTTTGTTTTATCTAACTGATGCCAAAACAATTCCCTTATTTTTTGTAGGTACCAAGGTTTGACTTGATAATTTCGAATAAATTGAGCATTGAGTAGATTGTTGCAAACAAACAATATATTTTTAATATCACAATAAGTAGAAAAATTAGATTTTCTGACGTTTCGTGACTTAGTGTAGGCCACGTCTTCAGGGAACAAATTATCTACTCATTGGGATATTACAAATATATATTAAATTACTTCCTTTGTTTTTTAGGAAACTTCGGCGCTGATGACCCATGACTAATTAAATTTTTCATGAATGTCTTGGATAATTTTTATACTACAGTTGATTGCTCACTTTTGGAATGGATTGAACTAACCTGTCATTGCACTTTAAAAAAATACTCTTGTCGGTCATAGTTTGAAAAATTATTATTTTGGTCTGTTGGGTATATTTTATGCTTACTAATTTCTGATAGTACTGTCTTATCTGTTTCACCGTGTTTTCTCGAAAGAATATTAAACAATGAGCTCTTCGTGTTCTGTTTGAAATCCGGAGAGAGTTACTAAAAATATCAGCAGCATAAGTATGTTATACTTCCTCAAATTCCAGACTTTACATCTTTAAGACTGTAGGGCCAGTGAAATGTCACTGAGCCCTAGCGAAATCATCCGGCAGTTGGATCAATGAATGTCGAACAGATCGTCGCTCCCTGCCAAGGTCATGTACAACCAACGCGCATTAGTTAATGGTATGCCATGGACTGGCCCATGCGGCAGTGGTCTTACTTTTGCTTGTATCTACTTAAACTAATATATTTCTGTAATAACGTCCTTTGTGTTGTACAGTCTTCAAAGCATCTATAGTACCTTGTTACGTCAATGGGGGTAGTCCACGTAAGGTGCTGACGACGAGGTGTGACTTCGACGTTAGTTGGTTCGTCACACCATTCACGTCTAACGCGAGTAGGCCTCCAATCATTTCGACATAGATCATCTACGTTGGTGATCTACAAGACTATTAGTGAAAATGATCATCTGATCTTCAGAGTTTCATTCGCGTATGAAGCTACAAATAAGGCATGTCTATATAAATAAACTATGTGGGATACCATACTTACGCCTGCTACTCCTAATGGAGCATAGGCCGCCGACCGGCATTCTCCAACCCACTCTGTCCTACGCCTTCTTTTCTAGTTCCATCCAATTCTTGTTCATTTTTCTCATGTCTATCTCCATTTCTCAGCGTAATGTGTTCTTTGGTCTTCCTCTTTTCCTTTCACATTGAGGATTCCATGTGAGGGCTTGTCTTGTGTCACAGTTGGGTGCTTTCCTCAATGTGTGTACCATCCACTTCCAGCGCTTCTTCCTGATTTCTTCCTCCACTGGGATCTGGTTTGTTCTCTCCCACAGTAGGTTGTTGCTGATAGTGTCCGGCCAACGGATCCGAAGTATTTTGCGTAGACAACTGTAATAAACACCTGTATTTTCTGGATGATGGGTTTTGTAATTCTCCAGGTTTCCGCCCAATGCAATAGAACTGTCTTGACATCTGTATTGAAAATCCTCACTTTGATGCTAGTTGACAGTTGCTTTGAGTTCCAGATGTTCCTCAGTTGAAAATATGCTGCTCTTGCTTTCCCGATCCGCGCCTTCGCATCTGCACCAGATCCACCCTGTTCATCAATGATGCTGCCCAGATATGTAACGGTTTTTACATCTTCCAAATCTTCTCCGTCAATTTTGATTGGATTGGTGCATGCTGTGTTGTATCGGAGAACCTTGCTTTTTCTTTTGTGTATATTGAGACCTACTGCTGCTGAGGCTGCTGCCACACTCTTCGTCTTCTCCTGCATTTGTTGTTGCGTTTGCGATAGAAGAGCCAGGTCATCTGCGAAGTCTAGATCGTCCAACTACATTCTAGATGTCCATTGTATCCCGCGCTTCCCTTCAGACGTTGACGTCTTCATGATCCATTCGATCGCCAGGAGAAAGAGAAAGGGTGAGAGTAAGCAACCTTGCCTAACACCGGTCTTCACTTTGAACGACTTTGTCAACTGTCCTCCATGCACGATTTTGCAGTGTAATCCATCATATGAACTCTGTATGATATTGACTATCTTCTGAGGCACGCCGTAGTGTTGAAGAAGCTTCCATAATGTTGTTCTGTCCACGCTATCAAATGCTTTCTCATAGTCAATGAAGTTGATGTAGAGTGATGAATTCCATTCAATTGATTGTTCCACAATGATCCGTAGAGTTGCGATTCGGTCTGTACACGATCTATCCTCACGGAATCCTGCCTGTTGGTCACGAAGTTGGACGTCTACGCAGTCCTTCATTCTGTTTAACAATACCCTGTTGAAGACTTTTCCCGGTATTGAGAGAAGAGTGATGCCCCTGTAGTTATCACACTTGCTGAGATCGCCTTTCTTCGGTATTTTGATCAGAAGTCCTTCTTTCCAGTCTGTTGGTACTTGTTCCTCATCCCAAATCTTATTGAAGAGAATGTAGAGTATCCTTGCAGTTGCCGCCACGTCTGCTTTTAGTGCCTCTGCTGGGATGTTGTCCGGTCCTGCTGCTTTGCCACTCCTGATTTGTCTGATGGCCATGCTGATTTCTTCAATTGTTGGTGGGCCAACATTGATTGGGAGGTTTGTGAGTGCTGCTTCGATGTTGGGTGGGTTCAGTGGAGCTGGTCGATTCAAGAGTTCTTTGAAGTGTTCTACACACCTGTTTTGTTGCTCTTCAATGTTGGTGATTACCTCGCCTTCCTTGCTTTTCACTGGTCGTTCTGGTTTGCGGCGATTTCCAGAGAGTTTCTTTGTCGTGTCATACAATTGTCTCATGTTTCCTTCTCTTGCAGCCTTTTCCGCCGTCGTTGCTAAATCTTCTACATATTCACGTTCGTCAGTTCTGATGCTCCTCTTCACTTGTTTGTTTACTTCTGTGTATTCAACTTGTGCCTTGGCTTTTTCCGCTCTTGTTCGACTGGTATTGATTGCTGCTTTCTTGTTCCTCCTTTCTTGAATCTTATCCAGTGTACCAACAGTGATCCATTCCTTGTGGTGGTGCTTCTTGTGACCCAGGACCTCATGACATGTTGAAGTGATTGCCTCTTTGATCCCCTTCCAGTTGCTCTCCACAGTAGTTCCTTCTCCATTGAGTAGATCATGAAAGGCCTGGAACTTGTCGCTGAGGACTATCTTGAATTTGTTGAGTTTGTTAGTATCCTGAAGAAAGGCCGTATTGAACTTCTGTGATATTGTCCGCATCGTAGAACTGATCTTTAGCGTCTTCATTGTAGTCGTTGTTAGGCGCATAGCATTGGATGATGCTCATTGAAATTCCCTCTTTCTTTGTTTTGAAGGTGGTTTTGATGATCCTTGGTCTATGAGATTCTCATCCTATAAGTGCGTTTCGTGCTCGTTTTGACAGAATTAATGCAACTCCTTGTGTATGTGCTGCATTATCTTCACTATGGCCGGAGTATAACAGGAGTTCTCCTGAAGTTAGTCGTTGTTGTCCAACTTGTGTGCAATGTGTTTCACTGATCCCAAGCACCTCTAGGTTGTATCTTTTCATTTCTGCAGCAATTTGGAAGGCTCTTCCTGTGTCCCATATTGCACGAACATTCCATGTACCTAAATAAATGGTTTCTCTGGTTGTCAGAAGGGTCATCTGTTAGGATACTCGTCAGTGTAAAATCACATGGTATTTCATACTAAACTGAAGTGCAGTGCATATAGAATTAACGACAATTAACCTAGTATAAAGTCTGCGGTACTCCATCAAGTGCTGGTTTCCTGTAAAAAATTTTAGAACTTTTTGTAAGTTTTATCCGTGGCCAGCTGGAAATTGTTCAAATCGCTTAAACAGAGAGTCCCGAACTAATCAACTTCGACGGAAGCCCATTTATCGGAACTTTTCGAAGCAATTTAGATTTTTTCTGCACATACTGTTATGTAGCGACTTTGGTTAGCTCTTCCTTTTTAGTGGAATGTTTGTCACGGGCAATAATTTATTCTCGAAGTGTTGTTCAGTCTCCCGGACATAAACAAATGGTGAGGATTATATAACTGGTAGTGTGGGACTTACGGCATCTAACACAAATGATGTACATATATATCCTGTGTCCAATTCCATAATTCTTTTCCGAATATCCCGTTTACAGAAGCGTGACTGTGGAAAGCCAACACAATACGACATAATAAGCTAAACGGATTATGCTATATAGTTTCTAACACATCAACTCTCCATGCGTATTTTATCTGGCCTCGAATATAACATTTAAGAACATAATCGACAAAATAAGCTATAAACATGCATGGGAGCACGTAAAACATCCAAGAGCGTATATGAATATAATCACTTAAGACATGACTAGTAGAAGTATGTATACAAGGCAACAATTATTTATTTCGCTTCATTTCTGCATGCCTGAACAACGAAAAGAACAAATGACAATTCGAAAATAAATAATTTCAAAAAATCTGGGAGTGGCTAGTATACTCGTTTCTGCAGTTCTTTACAAGTTTAGTATGAAAGACCCCCTGTGAAATTCGTCGCCCATCACGGTAAAATGACTTTCGGATGACAACATTTAAGATGGGTCGAGTAATATCTTAACCTTCCTCAAAAAATTATTATCCTACGAAATATGTCAACAAACACATGAGACAAAATTAAAAGTGATGATAACAGCTACTGTGAATGATATATGGATGGCAAATTACTAGTTTCTCAGTACTTGTCTATAAGCTTATTCTTCAATTACTGTAGCCATAGGAAACTAAGCAGTGTGCATGAGGTTATTCTGCTATCAACAACCTCGAGCGGTAACTGTCCACAGAGAAAGACAATTACCTACAGCAAATAGGCTACTCGAAGCAATCGGCCTATAAACCATGACCTTATATTCCTCTGGAACATCTGAGGCACTAATGATGACGAAGTCACCAGCTCCATTTGCGTTGTCGATGGCAAATCTTGAAAGGGCTGAAAAATAGAATAGGAAAAAGGGCAAGAAGTAAAGCAGACAATATTCATGCATATTGAAATTAAATCATTTGTGTTGAAATGGCTACTTAATCTAATTTTTATTTATCAAGGTAATTTTTAAGCAAGAGCATCCTAGTAGGTTAAAGAAAACAAGCATAGATATGTTATGAATGGACAAGAACTGTATAAATGGAGGTGGTTCGAAAATGAACCCAAAGTATAGGATTTTGTGCAGTTTTGAAATATAGTACTTAAAGCAGTATTCCGATACGCAAACAATTCTCTCTCCCCTTGTTTTTCTTTCTGTTTTCTCTCATCGACGATATTTCTGTTCATGTTCCTTATTGTAAATTTGGTAGGGTCATGAGTGAACTTCATTTGTGTAGCTTCATGTGTAATGAGATTCCTCGGTAGGAAGTAAAACTACTTCAAGGTTACGAACATGTATCTAAAAGGTATTTTGCATAATAAATTAGCATCATTACCATCGTTTAGTTACATCCCGCTAGACCATAAGGAGCGTAATTAAAAGAAATGTCCTGTCCCACAAACATGGATAAATTGAAGTTATCTCCCGATTATCATGTTTGGTGGTCGGTAACGCCCCATTCCCTCCTCTTGTGATGTTAAGCTGTCTTACGTTTGTGGTATGCATGAATATTACTTCGATCTAAGCACCATGTTGCGCACCTTATTGGAATAAACTATTTCTACTAGTTCCGTTGCACAAGCAAATCAGATAGCTGAAGCTTTTGTTTTACGGGTTAGATATCCAGTTAGTATATATGTGGAATTATAGTCTACTATGATGTTAGGACTGCCCTGATAATAGACCTAATCCTAAACTTGTGGATCTGTCATGATATAAATGCCTAATCTATAAGATCTTACGTGGAAGTCATATCATCGTCTACACCAACGCACTGCATCGTAACAATCACCAATATATGGTTTAGAAAGTACTTGGGCTAGAGATAGAACAATATATTTAATATGAATAAAAGATTACGTTACAACACTTAAAGTTGACCATGCATGCAACGCCGAGCCATGCCGTACGATCATTTCGAATTCACACCATTCCTTCGTCCCGCGTTCCCCATCATTGTGTTTTTCACCGCGTTAAATATTTAATATCTATTTCCCAGTTGTCTCGTGTTCAGCTTTAAGGATTGTGTGGTTTGGGCCACTACATATACACTGCTATGAAAATAAAAAATGGCAAAAGTTAAGAAAACACAGGTCAGATAATATGTTTTTTACAGATGATAAGGATAGATAGCAAGTCAAAGAATATATAGGAGTCTAGAATTGTAGAAATGTTGGAGTAATAAAACAAACATTGAGCGACTCACAAGTATTTAGGACATTATGAGCTCCTTATGATTAGCCATAGGTGATCATCATCCATGAGATTAGTGAGTTATATGTTTACTTGTAGCAGAAAAAAGGACATGACACTTAGGAAGTATAATTTAATTTTAACCATTGGAGAGATTTGGAATCTGAAAGTGAGGGGTGAGAATAGAAGGGCATAACGAATAATCAATTAATAATGGGAAGGGGCAAGCCATGTGTTCTATCATTTTAGTCATATTTACATTGATGACAATTGGAGGCCGTTTTGTTCATGATCGTCTTAGATATTAGGCGGTTCATAATCAGGTGCCTCGTTAGCTGGTGGAAGTTCAGGAAATTGTTGATGAAGCTCTTTAGTGTCAAGTAATAGTGTTATTTGTCTTTTGAACTTGGTGGTAGTGTCACAGTTACGGATAGGTATTAGCAATCTATTCCATAAAAACTATACCGTACTGTAAAGAACTTACAACGCAAGATTTCCGGTGTTTTACTGTAAGCGGTGTATATGAGTTGTTTCTGAGTATGTAGACTGGGTCATGGATCATGGTTGGGTAGGAGGTTAATAATGTGAGTCCATATATTGCTTTGTAGGGAAATATTAGATTGTTCCTTAGCCTACGGTGTCATAAAGGTCCTAAAGTGAGGTGCTTACATATATCTGTGTAATCGAGAGTGGAGACACATCCTAGCAGTTGGAGTGCGAAGCGTCTTTGAACATCTACTCTTATCTTGTATGTGGTATTCGTATCTGGGAAGATAAAAGAGCAGTATTCAAGGGGGGGGGTCGTACACACATTTCGTCAAGAGTAAGCTTAGCCTCTGTTCTAAAGAACGCCTTTATGATGAAACCAATCATCCATCTATATATAGAAATAATAGAGGAGGCATGTTCGTCAAAGTTTGAGCTTTATGTGTAGATCGTGCACTGATTCGACTGTTTGAACTCTACTTTTATTTAAGTAAATTTTAAATCAGGGGAGTGTCTTCAAAAATACGCGACCCTACACTTGTTGAGGTAAAGTGGCAATTACCATTTTTCGCCCCAGATAGTTTAGTTATTGAGGCCACTTAGAATCTGGGATACACTTCCACTTAGAGCCCTAGGCTTAAAGCTGTATAATATTTTGAGATCATCAGCGTATACGTATGGTTTCCAAAATGTTATCGTGTTACATATATAGTTTACATATATCGCTTATATACATAAGAAACAAGAGTAGACCTAATATACTTCCATGGATGACCTCTGATTATTGGTTTGGTTGATGAGAAACAGTTATCTTTACCATTTGTTTAAGTTCTGTTAAGAACGGAGCAAATCATGATTATAGTAGGACTTTATTCGAACGAGAAGCCTTTCGTGTATGACGTAATCAAAGGCTTTCTTAAAGTCTAAGGATAGGACTTATACAGAGAGTTCATTGTTCCGTTTCAGGGTTATATCATCCAGGTAGTCTACTAGGTATGTATGGCATAATCTGGGCCCAAGAAACCCATGCTAGAAGGTCAAGATGAGACTGTTAGTAAGTAGATGTTGAACTACAAGTTATGAGAATTAATGAAAAATGTAAATAATAGCAAAAACTAGTTACAAATTAAGTCAATTTTAACAATCACTTTAATTTGTTGTATGAGATGATTGGAACAACGTACATGATAGTGATTTGGTAAGGACACCATCAGACAGGATGTACTTAGCAAAAATAATAAGCTCAGGATTAATCCCCAAGACTTATGGGATTTTTTTTGAGGTTTACTTATCGCTACATACATAACTTTAGTATGTCTAGACACATGCTGTATGAAATGCAGATAACTTGCCAGTATTTTATAAGGTTAATGAGAGATTTCCTATAAGAACTTTGAATTACACCAATCTGAGAGTGACTCTGACTTTAGGGACAGTGGGAAAAACATTTAGACTGTGTTGTTATTCCTTCTTACATAGCAAGAAACCAACTCATCCTGAGACACAGTTTACTTGTTAAGTGACTGTGTACCAACTCAAGCATAAAATTACTGATAAATTTGCTTGCATGATTAACTAGAGTACGCTGATGATGCAACCTCGAGCTATGGTGAGTGAATCAAATAGCCACTCATTTTAGTTACCACTAAATAGTCCACTTGAATGTTATTAGGAAGCCTCAACTTAGACTTTTATTGAAAAAACATGGAGGAGCATATCTGGACGCCTTCTTTTTCCCTGTATTTGAATGATCAAACAAAAGACTCAATTTCTGTGAATTACCTCACTTATTTCAGCATCATACACCAAAGTAAAATCATTTGGCTGGAACTACCGGTCAAAGATGAAGCTCAAAAAAGTACACTACAAACATTATGATATTTGTCCAACGTTAACACCATCAAGTAACACATTACATCATTTCTGAAACTAGTTTCTACCGCAGGGAAGTACTGAAAAACTCGTATCATTCACGAATATTATTATGACATACGAATTGATGTTCTTGGGAGAGCCAGTTTACCATTGGTCTCATTACTGTTGCAATTGTCTTCCTTTAAGAACAAAACCGATTCTAAGAAAGAAATGTCTAGTCTATATATCATGTATGACTACTGTATGAATAGCTCGAACTCTGTTTAGCTTGATATTGGACACAATTAATAGCATTGTTAGCTTTGCGTACTTCTGTACGCGGTTAGTTTGATTTTGGCGTGGAGGTAGGTTCTCTGTCCTTGTAAGTTACTGAACGCTCTAGATGGGTAGGGTTATTCGAAGCCAGCGTAAGGGTGCCGGAGGTGTTTTCAAAGCGCATACCAAACATCGTAAAGGAGCTGCTAGGTTGCGTCCAAATGATTTCGCTGAACGACATGGTTATATTCGCGGTGTCGTTAAAGAAATAATTCATGATCCGGGTCGTGGCGCTCCGTTAGCCAAAGTGTCCTTCAGAGATGTATATTCATACAAGTTGATCAAGCAAACATTTATCGCGGCGGAAGGCTTGCATACTGGACAGTTCGTGTACTGTGGTAAAAAAGCCAAACTTCAGGTAGGGTTGTTGTATTTTACTATTAACATCAGATTGGCAACATCCTCCCAATAGGTGCAATGCCTGAAGGAACCGTGGTTTGCAATCTGGAGGAGAAGTGTGGTGATCGTGGGAGGTTAGCTCGTGCAAGTGGGAATTATGCCACTGTTGTCGCTCACAATCCCGACACTAAACGAACTCGTGTCAAACTACCATCAGGTGCAAAAAAAGTTTTGCCATCGACTTGCCGTGCCATGGTAGGTCTTGTTGCTGGCGGTGGTCGGGTAGACAAGCCCATTTTAAAAGCAGGTCGAGCCTATCATAAGTATAAAGCTAAAAGGCATTGTTGGCCCACAGTCAGAGGTGTTGCCATGAACGTAAGTTTCTTTAGTAATATCGCAACCTTGATAATTGTGTTTATGCTCGAAACATCCTCAGGTTTTGCTCCTAGATTTTGTGACGCTACATTGACGTCAGATTTCAAGTCCGGGCAATTAAGATCGACATGCTTAAAGTACAGTCGCCATAAATGTCAATTCTCGCTTGGTTAGCTTTTTCCACAACTTTGTTTAACAGTAGAAACTGAGCGTCTATATTGTGCCTCTAATTAGTGTTGGTGCATGCCGATGAATTATTCTGTTTGATAAACTTGTGGACAAACTCGGACACTAGTCAATAATCTTGATATCTACGTACAATTATCCCACTTTGGTGTTTCTATATATTTGAATTTCTGACCCCAAATCTTTCTTATCATCACTGATACTGTCACTACCTCTAATAGTCTGAGGTTTGGCCTAACATTTTCATGTTAATTGGGTGTAACAACCTTAACTCTAGTGCAAATTTATTAGGTTCTACGTGAGTGACTGAGCTATCCTACGTAAATTAAGAATACAATCCATAACATTTCATCATCCAAGGAGCAGTTTTCTGTAATCGCATTAGAAACATTAGTAAATCTCAAGATTTGTTTGTGAAAAGCTTGCAAGATCTAAGTAACGACATAAGTCCCCATTAACTTCGAGTAACTGAGTTCCGAAGTTTTAGGTAGCCTATTGTAAGTAATCTTGTTTAAAGTCTCAACGAACTCAGAACCTTTAATATGGTCATGAACAGTTAATAACTGCTAATACATCGTTGTTATTCACGTCACTTCATAAAATATCTCACTCATTTTACTGCAGACGTTTTCATTTGGTTTTGTATAAAAAGCGTGATCTAAGATTTTGCCGTCAACATAATAAGAAGATATGGCAGCGGCAAGTAGCTAGCATACCATTTATGTACAAAAATTTAAAGTGTAACAAGTAGGGGTTAAAATATTACTAAAATATCCCAATTAGCTCAGCCTTCATTTTCGAAATACTCGATATCTAGCTGACTGATACGTAAATAATACTAACGTACTGTCATGCCCTACTTGTCATATGCGAATCTAACGTGTTAAAATGCAATGATCTATTATTTTTACAACTATTGGAAGGCTGTTTTTAAGTGACACGCAATCATCAGTCGACTCGTTTAGGTGAACAAGGTGTTAAATACATTGGCAAATTGATCATACTCAATTTTGCTATGAATCTTTCATGTGTACTTCCACGTGTTTAACATTTTCATAATCTCAGTTTGTTATACAAGTGTGTCAAATATCTGCACTTTCTTACTGTTGACAGCCTGTCGAGCATCCTCACGGTGGTGGTAATCATCAACATATAGGTAAACCATCTACGATTCGCCGTGATGCATCACATGGTCGCAAGGTTGGTCTAATAGCTGCTAGACGAACTGGACGTATTCGTGGTACCCGCACAATTACTTCAAAATCCGACAAGGAATAAAATAAAATAATCATGTGGTATGAAAGGCTTTTCAGCTTCACCTAATGGGTTTATTTATTAACTGTTCACTAAATTGCGTAGCACGAGTTCGTCGCAATCCTAACCATATATTAATGTACATAGTTAACTGAAAGTTTGTTGGGGATAATGGTGTTTTAAGCATAATGCCAAGAGTTGCTTTTTCAACACCAGAACAAAGCGGTGATTGCTTAAAATTTATTGAGAGCGAAGTACGCGATGATGACAAAGCGTTAAAAGAAAAAGTTTTTTCTCTTAGAAACGAATTCGATAGGGAAGCACATGAATGTCCACTTTTTCCTATGAAATGCATCTGTTCGATTTCACGGAGTAATGAAACATTGGCCCTTGTGTAACATTCTACCTACCCTTGAATAGATGTGTCTCAAATGGTCATTTTTGGACCCGTGCCAATCACATGTCATACGATACAAAAATAATGCTGTGATAAACATTTTAGCTACGGCTTTAGATCAAGGTGATCGTACATAGTTTCCGATCTTGCTAATCATTAGATATACTTGAAAGTGTTGTATTAATATGGTACGTCACTAGTTAGAAATTAAAGACGGTAAAACTCGATTTAGAATCAAGTGTGTCAAATTACAACTCTCCACAGCATGGGACGTCTGAGTCACATTCCTCGCTACAGGAATTCTTTTTTCCTTAAAATACTTCCGATAGGATCCTAGTAAATCCGTTACTTGAACTTCAGATGTTCACGGTCGTCTATCTGCAGCATGTGATCACGTCGAATCTTTGAACGTCCATACAGTTGTAATCAAATCCTACAGGAAACAGAAGCTTGTTCAAATATCCCAGTGTAATTTCAGACTGTTTTGATTTTGAAAACGGATAGCTATTGTACTAGCGATTCCATCTATTCGTGGATAACACGCGGTTGTGAATCTCAGGAATGTTCGCTCTTGCTTTAGCCTAAGTGTGTGACTCATCGGTTAGCTCCGTGGTCGCCTTCAATCTACCAGTAGTAATGCTATTTAAATAAAATAAGCACTGTGAAGCACACGACTGATGAGGTTATATACAGCACTCGATAGTAGAGCATCTCTATGTTGAATCGCTTCGTGGTCCCGATGGGAAATGTATTTTTCGCAACACATCAAACCACTAGGTCATTGGTCCAAAACTAGCGTCACTAAGTGTTTGTGTCAGTCATGTATCAATATTTCTGACAATGCATGTGAGTTACATCCCCGTACAGCAGCGTGGAAATGGTTCCTTTGCTAGAATACAGGTTGGACAATTATTGTCAAAGTACACCCTGTTCAAACAGTACATTTGATCTTAGTAAGTTATCGTTTTGTTTAGTCACCCCTTTTTATCAGCAACTTATTAAGTACATTTGTAATGTAAATATAAATCTTTGGTCTTAATATCGAACAAATGTAATCACAGTGATTAAGTCACATGTCCTTTATTTGGCTCCAACTAACAACCACGTATTTTCACTGTATCTACCCTACGTTGACACCTCCATAAGACACATACTTGAACTACAATCGGTTTTCGACGAAGTGTGGAATGTCTTAAAGCAACTTCATTTATTTGAAAATTCCCTACCTTGCTTGTAACCACCTATTTATGTAAGATGTCATTGTAGTGAAGACTAGGAGTACATTAAACTTTTAGATTAAAAGAAAAAAATATGTAAGTAATAACGCTATTTTAAAAATCTCATCTACAGCTTAGTTTACTTTTTAGTCATTGACTTCGGAACTTTGTTGCGGAGATAATGGCAGCAATTTGTCTTCGTGTAGCAGCCAATCCAGAAGTATCTTTTATATTCCTTTTAAATACAGATACAACAAACGAAATATCTAGATAATACGTTTCTCAAACTGATTATAGGCGATCAATTAAAATATAAATTGATACCATTTGAAGAGGAATTTATAATTAGAGGATGTTTGAAAGTTTAGTAATATGCACTTTAGTTCATATTAAACTATCTAACTCATCAGTGATCTTACTCTTACTAGGGCCCAGCTCCAAGTTAGATTTTCTGGGATTTTTGCTGTGGTCTGTGAAGTAGAATGTTAATCTTAAATTCACAGTAAAAGATGAGAAAATTAATGACTTCTGTCTGAGTATAACCTTTAATGTTTTATCTTGCGTAGTTTGGTAGTATCGTTAGTCATAATAATTTCAAGCCTGGTACATCTAAAAGAAAATCCTTCACGAAGCACCAATCCTTCATTCTTGTATGTATTTATAGTCAAATACAGAGAAGCTAATACTCTCGATGAACTGTTTGCTAACGTGCCACATAAATATTCTTGATGTTACGATTTCAGTCGATTTGTGGTACTGCACATTCGTTCAAAATAGGACATGTGAAACAGTTTGCTGCCTATTGATTTAACGCTACAAAAATACTAAACTACCATTCCCATGTTATGATTTTTGAAGTAAAACAATTGTAGCGACCCATGAGTAAAAATCTATAGTGTAAATTATCTAACAAACTAATAACCTTAGATGAACCATCTTTCTTGATAACGATCCGTTTATCTTACAGGGAGAATTCGAACTCACACACACATATACCAACTGTAGAGTATACTACCAAAGTCTCAAGCTAAGTATTGATATGATATTTGTTCATGATTCAAATTATAACCAGTATTAACTAAGTAGAGCATATGGTTTTGATATTGACGATAAATGAGTAACCCATGGTTTACAGATACAAAGAGCAGTTTTTATGTGATTCATCCAACAGTCTGTCCAATATAAATTGTTACTGAGTAATTTCGTCTGTAAATTCTTACTTAAAGTTTTGGAAAGAACGCCTTGCAATACCATTATTAGAATTAGAAGTCTTCGAACTTTTTGGAAGAGTACGTTTGGTAAACTGTTCAGACTTTACCGACGATGAAGATATTGGTGGTAATAAATGGCTATCTTCTTGGTTTTCATGCAAATTAGATTGTCTCTGATCTGATTCAGATTCCTTTGAGGAATTACTTAGTTTCATTAACTGATCCCTTGTTTCAGCCAATACAGAGTTTAATTCATCTCTCTCCCAACATTCTTTTTCAACTGTAGCGTAAAGTTGTTTAACCTAGAAACACGGTGATCAGTTATTAACATTCTACAGATAGTCTAACTGATAAATGTCTAGATAATCAAAATAGCCACAATTGATATAACTCTACTGACGAGAATTTATCCAGCATAGCCGTCAAGCTGAGTAATACACGTTGGTGTCAGAGTATATTTGACTGATGTCGGAAAGACCTAAGCTCTAAACACTGGTTTTTAAATGGGATACTCATTCAACTAACTCCGGCCCGCCCAGCTGGGTTTTATCACACTACTTTAGTGTGTAACGTAGGTCGTATACACGGATCTGTACTTGTTCACTAAGAAGAATTGGACTGAGGGCTTGGCGAAAGTCTTCAAACTTCCTTACTAAGGTTTTACACTTCGCAGTGCACTGTTAAACTAAATCATCTTGCTTGCTAGTCCTAATATTATAAATTGTCAATAAAATCAATTATTGTGGTGGAACGAGACGACATTGGCAACGTACACTATTACTCATCAAACTCTAGTTCCAACATACCCTCAGTATCACATTCAGATGTACTAGACCTTATAATTCAACACGATAACAAAGATTAGATAGGTTCTGAAGAACATATGAGTCTAATATCCTAGCTAACTCCTTAGACAATCAAACGCTGAAAGTAATTCGAATCAAGTGTAAATTTTGGAGATTATTTTTTGTTTTAATTAAATGAAGATGAAAAAGACATTAGTGAGACTACATGATCAATGCTGTATGTGTCTTGATTACATTTCACAACAGTCAATTTTGAGTGATATTCAGTGAGACTGATTAAATGGTGTAACTGAAACTAGTTGATGAGACTGACTATTCTCATGTGAATTACCAAGTGTCTGCAAACTACGATGTTTTATGTCAAATGTACATAAAAATAAATAATTCTTTGAGTAATATTTCTCTAACAATGGAAGAATCGTAAACTACACAAAGGACATTTATTCATACTTAAAATAAGATAGTTTATCTTTTGACTGTAGTACTCTTCAGAATCATTCACCCATAACTCGTTCGTTGTTTATAGTGAGGAATCTGAGGATAAACTTCAAGCATTTATAATCACAGTGGTGACCAATAAAATGTTTTCCTAGTCTTTTAATGCTGAGCAAATGTTATCGATCAAGCTACAGTGTGTCCACTGGTTGGTTGTTGAAATTCGCATGCTCCTTGTTAATATATTAGGTCGGTGGGAAACTTTAGGAGTAGGCTTCGTGCTGCTTTGGACTCGTCAACAGTCGTTGTATGCAGTGCTAATAGAAGTGGTTTTCCCTATAGGATTCAGATCTACACTACCCAGCTTCACCGTTTGAGACGTTACTACTGATATATTTGTGCAGCGACCAACCTAAGTTTCGTCAAGATTTCAATTACATCTTGTTAATGACTGCTATCTAGCGTAAAATCTAGCTTCAGAGATTCCTGCTGACTATGTCCGGAAATCAAATTAGATCCACTTACTAATTTTTCGTTTTAGTTCTTAAATAATATGCGGTACGAAACAACCTTTAGAATAAATTCCTGACTGTGAAACTTCACCTGCGATTATCTTAATTAATAAAAAAACACTAAAGACGAGGTTCCTAACTTCTTGTTGATATTTTTGGATTTGATTTTCAAGTTCTCCTCGAACGGAATCCGAATTGTTCACGCTATTAGTCAATTGGTTAATTTCCTCTTTCATCGTTTCCATAATACGGCGATGTTCTTCTTGCAAAACAATGTTTTCTCTTTCTTAAGGATTAAAAAAAATAAAATGAATTTTGATAAGGGAAAAACACTCGTACGTGTTATTACTATTAGTATTCTTAGTAGCAATAAGAGTAGTTATTTGAAACAAGCAAATATTTCCTGCGTAAAGTTAAGCGTTTGAATTGTCAACTAATAAGATCTCACTGTGGACTGGAACTGACCCTACGAATGTTCACTAAAAAGCAAAGCAATTCATTCCTAATTACAGCATGATTGGCCATACATAACTTGAAACTAGTTAGATTTTTGGATCAGACCAATTTATGGACTACCTTCGAGTGATGCTAAAATGAACTTGGGGATGTACACTTACTTACTAGGACTAAATGAGAGTTATAAACCAATGTGAGGAATTAGGATTATGATTTACTGTTGATGGTTAAGATTAGGAATTAGATTTAAGGTTCGCATCAGCTAAAATGCCAAAGTCCTAATTAACCAAAAAGATGGATGAATTTCGCGCCAAAATCCAAGACCTATGCATAAATTATAATCACGCCTATTTGTGTTTCACACTTTGATGGTTATAAATATCTAGTTTACACAATATTAATTGTTGAAGAGTTTTTTAGTTAGCAATAAGCAACGATACATAGCTTTCTATTTTTCAGTGTTCAGTAATAAACCCAATCTTTTAAACATGGAATAATCTCAAGATGGCTTTTACTCTGCCTACATCATATAAAAACTAGGTTATCATCAATTCTGTATATTCCTTGATATAATCAATCTCAAACACAAAGTAGTTTTGAAAATTTAGGAACATCCAGAAATACTTTTTTTAATCGTATTAACAAATGACAGTCTGTTAGATGATTACCGGAATTTTAGGTTGCTAATGATTTATATACGTAAATATACCATTACTATTTGTTCAAACTACCTAAAAGAAATTTGTAGCGAATCAATAGAGTCAATTTTACTGTGCAACGGCTAGAGATATTGTTCAGATTGAAATAGGTAGAGTGAGGTTCAAAGTTGTCAACCCCTTGTTTGGCTATGGTTTTCTTGTGAATTTAAACACGACTTGATCCGAAACAATCTAAACACTAGAATAATACTGTTCCTCTTCTACTTTAGGCCTTTACAATCATTTAGCACCTATACGACAAAGTTAATTCGCAACACTATTGAAAGTTATGTGGAAATCATAGTTTCATAAATAGTAGAAGTTATTATTTACGACTAAATATTATCAGACATGGCTCATTATAGAAACCAATGAGAATCCTGTTGTAGTCTGTATTTATATTCATTATAAAAGTGAAACGAAGTTCTTTAGCTAAAAGAATTCCTGGTTGTATTTGTTTAGGATTATAATATATTCTCGTTCACTTATTTCTACTCATTTATTTACTTGATAATGCCTCTTCTCCTTTCTCTATTTCTTCATAATCTCATTTTCTTTTTTGTTTGGCGTATACTTATTTTGGTCTTCATTTTTACCTAAATTTATGTGTTTAAATAGACAGTTGTCCACTACAAAATACATATCATCATTGACTGTATTGTGTTGCCTGAGTTCGTTAGTTTAATTAAGAAGCTTCTATTTTATTCTGAACGACATCATCATGCAGAAGAATGATAATGAATACTTTGTAGTTAAACTACTTAGCTCAAACTACATTCTCAATACAATGAAACGCATCCACCTCAGTTATAAATCTTAACACATAATTATTATCAAAACAAGTATAAAGTGATCCATACGAACTCGATCTTTTGTTGGATTGAATATAACTGGCAAAATGTTGGTCATACTATTGCAAACATGAAAATTTATAATTAGGAATTATATCTCTCTGAAAATAACCGTTTTATTGTAACTCATTAAACTGCAAATATTGTTCAAAAAATTAAATAAAACCACCAACCTTTTTGTTTAAGTTCTGATGTCAGTTGTTCAATTTTTCGATTTGTTTGACTTTTAATTTGTTGCAATTCCAGTTCTTTTTTCTCCAATGATAATTTGAATTCTTTCTCTAATGTCAACTCCTATAACAATTCCAAAACAAAGAAACAATTCAGTTGGATAATCTTTCTAAAACGTTTGGATTGATGTTAAGTAGCTGAAGGAACTCATCAGAAAATCTTCTTGACATAAATTTCTTGGTAGTTAGAACTTGTCAGCATGGCGTAGACGTAATTTTGTGGAAATGGGTTGTCCCTTGTGGATACAAACTTAAGTCACCTAGTTTCAAAGTCTGAAGTTATATGTACCATTGGGTTATTCAAGCTACTGATCGAATTCTACCTATCGATAGATAAAATCACTGGTGGGATTTAGATCACTCCAATTACTGCTTTTAACTGGGATTGATAATTGAAAATGGTTATTTTTTAACTGCTCTTATTGGGTCTTTTAACCTCATTTGTTTTTTGAAGCTATTTTGGCACATGGTCAGTCATCGTAACTTGATAAACTCCATCTTCTCATTCCATTATCAGAATTATAAATTAAATGAAACACTAGACACCACCCAATGCATCAAACAGCGATTATCTCCCAGATATATTTCCAGTAAAAAATCGTTACCAGTGATATCAACCAAATAGGAAACATGAGAATGACTAAACGATTATGTCAAACATTGGATTGCGTTTTATCACAAGGAACTAGGAAGTGAAAACTGGGGAAATTTCAACCCAACGGCCTAAAGAGATTACGAAGTGTAAATATCTAGGTCACTTCGTTATTTGACCCGTGTTTATAAATTTGTCAAAGGACTTAATTATTTACTGAGGAACTTCATGTCTAGATAGTTTTATTGCAGATGAGCATAATTCAAAAGCAAACATACGATGTTCAGTCGTGCAACCGAATACAACAAACTATTCGGTGGTATAATCGATATTTGATTTGAATTTCTAACCCCTACTATAGACGGTATGAGATGACAAATACAGATCGAGGTTGTTTGTATCTTTGCTGATGTTTCGTTGCCTAAAATAGTGCCAGGAGTTATTTAAACAAACTAATTGGTCAATACAGTTAACTACATTGACAACTATTCATTAAAGTGAATATCAAAATAGGTTGGTTCCGAAAAATTTAACCTGTATTTGCCAGATAATAAGTAAGTCTCAAAGTTTCTTGTTTGTATTTGAGATTTCCAGAAGATTTTAAGTATTATCAGAATGGAGTTTTGCTTCACCTACTTCAAGTCTATAGTTGGATCTTCGAAAAATTAGAAGTAATCAAAGTCAATATTATTAAGATGCGTTTAACAAATCTCAACAAACGCCTTGAAATCTATTGCACACACGTCACTTATATTTTTTCTCAAAGGATAACTATTTATGAATTCGCTAAAATATAAATAAAATAGCTATGTTCTACTCAAATTTTATAAGTATCTGTTGGAGTGATCCAGAAAATTTCTTGCAAAAGACAAGCAAGGATCAGGAAACACTAAGAGGTGTTTCATCCAATCAGCGCTCGCTTGAAGTTTTAGCCAAAAATATCAAAGTGAAACATCACGTGTAGAGGCTCTGATTGGCTGATTGCTATACTGCTACTATGTTTAGTAGCATACCAGAGTCTACAAGCAACCCAAGGACTTTTAAAAATGTTATAAAAACCCTATATTTTCTGTGTTAAAATGGACCCTGGAGTAAAGTACTTCTCGCATATTTTGGTCCTTTTCTTTCGTGTTCAGGTCGCTGTATAGTTCTAGCTTGGGGGTTACAGAATAGCTTAGGAAACGAATATAGCGTTCAATTAGCAAGACTTATCAGTATCATCACACTGCTTTTCTCGTACTGGTAAACCTCAAATATAAGGATAAATATTAAGTCAATACTGAATATTAAAATAAAATTATATAAGCAAACATATGCCGGTTCAGTGGCCTAAAGGTTAAACATTCGCAGCCAATAACGGAGATCATATATTCGATCCTTTGTAGTGGGATCATAGATCCCGATGTTGAAGAGTCTCATACTGGAATGAATCAGCTTTCCAGTAGTTCTTGGTTTCCAATGATAGTCCGACAATGATCAGTTCGCTATTTAGGCTAGAGAGAGACTACAACTTCTATAAATCTCACTATACTAATAAATATATTAGTTTACTCTATTATACTGTTGAGCATTGAGTTCTTTTTCCATTTCTTGAAGTTTAATTTCCAATTGCCGGTGTATTTCATTCTGTGAATCTCTTGATGTACAAAATACAAAAAAAGACAAGGAATAATTATCATTAAAATCTGTAAAAAAGAAAACGTTATTATTTTGTAGGAGAAATAACTGTTTAATTGAATTATAAATAACAAAGAAATTGACAAAAATACATATTCATCTAGGTGATTGTGAGATTGAAATTAGAATCAAAAGAGAGTCACAACTGATTCTTAATCATTAGGTTATTTATAAATATGAATCTGAATAGTTGATTTTCAAAGATTGAATGTTAGCGACTATATCCTCAAACACAAAACAAACAGAGTGCTTTGATAAAATTATATGGAATCATATTATACAGAAAAATGCCCTTGTACGACCGTAAGTGGAGAGAGTCCGCTCACTGTTTTTCAAAATGCTCTCACATGGCCACGCGTATATAGCCTCTGTCAGGGAAGTCCTACTCACTGCCTTCTCGTGGCGAGGGTGTTGTTTACAAAATTGAGAGGATGAAAAACGAATATCTGACGCCTTAACCGGGTTGGTGGACATGGAAAGTTCACCTAGGAGAGTTGAAAAAGCCTGATTTCAAACCAATGGTGCACATGGGCTCCAGTATCCTGAGGGAATAAATGGTGTATGAATCAGTCGTTGGTCACCGGCTACCATGAGACTGCATCTCCTTACGATGCTCCACTGTCTTGTGGATCAGACCTGTAGGTCGAAGGCTCCGAGTGTGGCCTCCTAAGAAAACCACCTGCTTCGGTTTGGGCACCCGGGCAATATCACAGCCCTCACACAAACCAAATATGTATCTGGTGCCCCCGTGTACCAGTATTTATGTGTTCAAATAAATAACATGAATAAAATAACTGTTTAGAGTTAGATAATTGAAGGTGATTAGCAGAAAGTCTTATACATACCCATT